>NW_020954564.1:36983328-37010377 GCF_900497805.2 Vombatus ursinus
TCCCTATAGAGGGATAACTATGGTGATGCAAGAAACAGAAAATATCAATAAAAATGTATTAAAATTAATAGTAAAAGATTAAAGCTTTAGTATTTATGCTATTAAGCTTTTAATAGCTTAAAACTGCACTAAGACTTTTGATGAGGTGCTATGCAGTAATGCAGCTTAAAAAATGCTTATTGCTAAGTGTTTCAAAGAGTGGCCAAAAGTTACCTAAACCTAAGAACCAATACATGAGGAGTTAAACAATGGCCTCTTAGATCTCCTCCAGTTTTGTAGCTAGATCTCATGGTCTCCTGACATTGCCATGCTAAGAAATTTACACTTTATTTGGTAGAAAATGGGGGGCAGTCACTTTGCAGGTTTTTCAGAGGAAGGAAGGTAGGTTAGTCCTAATGCAGTGACCTCTTGTCTTTATCATTCTCATTCAGATAGCTGACATTTTGATAATGCTTTACAAATGCCAGAGAGCTTTATATACATTATCCCATGTGATACTGTCCAACTCTATGGAATAGGTAGCTTAGGTATTATTACTCCCATTTTATAAGTGAAGGAACTAAGGTCTGGGAGAGGCGAAACAGATTACCTTTTTTAAGTTCTACTTTCTTACTGATATCTTTTGTTTTCTCAGCATTTTAATTTCTGAATATATCCCTCTTCTACTCTACCCACGGAGCCCACCTCCCCTGTAACAAAGAACAAAAAAAGAAAGAAAAATGAAAATAATTGGACAAAAGTAACCAAAACATGAACCAAGCTCAACAGTATATGTCATATCTATGATTCCCCTCCTTTGAAGAGAAGAGAGTCAGTGAGTCAACAAGGTTCAGATAAGGCAAGTGAATTGCTCAAGGTTACAAAACTATCAGTCAAAAAACATTTAAGCGCCAAAAATAACATACAGGTAGTATACTAAGCACAGGTGATACAAAAGGCTTTCAAGGAAAACACATTCTAATTGGAGAGATAACATACAAATTATTATGTAAATATAGATGTAAGGTATGTGCAGACTTCATCATTGTGTTTGGCTGATGCAAATTCACCACTTGGAAGAGGCCTTCAGGGTCAGGAATTATCTTTTGTGAATGCTCCTTGCCTAACCCAAAGGAAAAAGAAAAGGCAAAGAATATTAATTTTCTATCCTACAGAATTTTACAGGCCATGTGGAGATCTCCAAACAGGGTTTTATGACCTGGGGTTGACTGGCGTCACTCCCTCACCCTTAGATGAACAACCAAAATAGACCTGGTGTTTGCAAATGAATCTGGGCACTAAAGCCTGGGGTACTTGACCTTCTGTTTTTGTACCACTTCTCCCCTCACCCCCCTCTCCAGCCCCTCACCTACCCACACTCATAGCATTGAGCAACTCCAAAGAAAATCAAGTGTGTCACCTCAGGAAACCCAAGTTCCTACTACAATTCAAAAGTACATGGGGCTCTCCATGTATAAGGATTAGGAACCTGGGGTGGACTGGAAATTACACCTTCACTCTTTGGTAAGAAATAAATTACCTTGGATGAAAAATCTACCATGATTCCCTCAGCACAAAAAGCCATCCATCTGGTATATGGATAAAATTTTCTGTGTCCCCTTTTTCACATGATTCAACAGAATTTCTCTAGGAATCTCTGTATCATAGGTAATCCTATGATCTTTAGAGGTCATATGTCCCTTAGAGGTCCTGACAAGTATCTTGTTTCCTTATTCTAAAGACTATAAGATGCCTGAGGAAAGGGACTGTCTTTTGCCTCTTTTTGTATCCCCAGTGCTTAGCACAGGGTCTGAGGTGTTGCAGGTGCTTAATGAATGTTTATTGATTGATTGATTTAAAAGTCACCTGAGGATACTTAGAGATTCACTCCCATGAACCTTTGAAATTCACCTGGTCAGATTCTCCCAACCCTTCACTTAAACTAGAAAAGAAGGAGACAAAGGACTGAAGTCTGTTTACAAAGACAGCAGCCAAAGAGAATACTAGTGGTCAACAAAGGTACATGGTTAGCAGATTGGAATCAGTTACAGAATGTCTGCACATACTCTAAAACACTATTAAAGGCACATTCAATACATGTCATCATGACTCTATCAAAAGCAGACCCCTCAACCTCTTACATGGGCAAATTTGCATCAAGCAAGGATGCTGATGCACTCTGGGCATTCACCACTCCCCCTTTATACACAAGATACATATAGTGTAAATGGAATATCATTTACAGGAAAGGGACTTAGGATAGTGGCAGAACAAGGACCAGAGAAGGCCTTCTGAAAGTGGCAGAATTTGATCTGAGTCTTAAAAGAAGCCAAATGTTATAAGATAAAATAAAAATTACTGTAACAGGGGTAAATGTTGAGTACACACTTGGGTTCAAAAACACCAGTTGCACAATTTCAGGATGAGGGAGATTGGCTAGACAATAGTTCATATGCAACAGCTGTGAGGATTTACAGTAACTGGACTGCAAGATTAATATGAGTCAACAGTGTGACATGGTGACCCAAAAAGCTAACAATCTTAGGCTACACAGTGTCCAGAATAAGGGAGCTGAGAGTCCTGCTGTCCTCTGCCTTTGTCACATCCCATCTGAAGATTTTTTTTTTCCATTTCTGCCTGCCACTTTTAGAAAGGTCATTGACAAATTTGTTCATTTCTATATGAGGACAACAGGATAGGGAGTATACTTTCATAGGAAAGTGAATTGAAGGAACTGTGGATGTTTAGCTTGAAATAGAGAACTGAGAAGAACATGATAGCCATCTTCAAGTATTTGAAGGGCTATCAAATAGAAGGGGAGTTATCTTTGCTTTTCTTGGCCCCAGGAGTCAGGATAGAAGGAAACAAGTATTCGTTAAGTGGTTGCTATTTCCAAGGCACTAAGCTAAGCACTTTACAAATATTATCTCATTTGAACTTCACAATAACTCTGCAAGGCTTTATCTCCTCTTTACAATTGAAGAAACTGAGGCAGACAGGGGTTACCATAGCTACCAAGTGTCTGAGGTAAGGTTTGAACTCTGGTCTTCCTGAATCCAGGCTCAGCACTCCATCCACTATGTGCCACCTAGCAGAACTTGATCAGTGAGTAGAAGATGCCCAGAGGCAGATTTCCACTCAATAATAGTAAACAAGAGGTAGTATGGTATAGTGGTTGGAGAGCTGGACTCAAAGTCAGGAAGACACTGGTTCAGGTGGCCCCTCTGATACATACAGATGTGTAATTACGGGCAAAGAACCTAACTTCTCAGGGCCCAGTGGCAACTCTTTAAGATTGTACATCAAATAAATAGTTCCTCCCTTCACTCAAGGGAAATAGAGATTAATAGTTCTGAGTTTGATTTGTGCTGATTCAGCAGGTTGTGGGTTCTAGAGAATCATAGTCTGAAAGTGGGAAAGGACTTCAGAAGCCACTTGTGACCAGGGATCCTTTGTATACCTTAATATGGAAGTGTCCAGCTTCTGCTAAAGACCTCCAGTGAAGGGCATCCTCTGACCTCTAAACTCTTCCATTTTACTTTTGGATGACTTCCATTATTAGGACGTTCATCCTTACTTTAAACCTAAAACCATCTCTGCATTTTTTACTCATTTTTACTAATTCTGTGCTTCAGGGCCAGGAAGAATGAGATGTAACTCTTTTCCACATGACAGTCCTTAACATTGTTGGGGACATTTTCACATTCCTTCCAAGTCCTTTCTTGTACCTAAATATTCCCAGTTCTTTCAATTAATCTTCCAATGGTATATCCTTTTTTTAAAAAATTAATTTATTTTGATTTATCAACAATCCTATGGTATATTCTTCAGTCCTCTCACCATCTTGGGCACTTTTTTCTGAACCTGCTGCAACTAGACATTATCTTTCCTAAAAGCTATACCCCCAGCTGAATACAATATTCCAGATGTGGTCTGACTGAGGTAGAGTATAATAGAATTATTATCTTCCTCATTGTAGTCATCATCCCTTTCTTAATACAACCTAGATAGCAGGGGTGTTTTATTCATTTTTTTATTGTCACATTACTCTGTTCATTCATAATTTCCTGGCAGCCCACTAACATCTGCCTTTTTTTTCCTTTCATAAGAATTGTAATCTAGCCGCATATCCCCCCCACCCCTGTATTTGTGAAGCTGATTTTTTGGACCCGGACATTGAACTTTATATTTATCCCTACTAAATTTCATCTCATTTGACTCAGTCTATTGTTATAGTGAGTTGAGATATTTTTAGACCTAACCACTATCATCCAAAACTAGCTATCCATTCAACATTCATTACTGTTGCAAATTTAACGAGCAAGGCATCAATGTCTGCATCGAAGTCAGTGGTACAAATGTTGAATAGCAAGGAACCAAGGACAGATGGCTGTGGCTCACCAATAGTGATCTGTTTCCAAGTTATCACTGTATTAATAAATTTTTTTTTATTTCTTTCATTCAACCATCCAGTTCTAAATCTACTTAGCTATACTATCATCTAGCCAAGATCTCTTTATCTTATCCATAAGCACATCTTGAGATATTTTGTTAAGTAATTGGTTCAAAGTACACTAAATCTACATTACCCCTTTGATTTACCAGTGTAATTAGTTATCCTGTTATACAAGAAAATGCCATATATCTAGAATACTGTTCTTGATGACTCCATGCTGACTTCTGGCAATCACTGCTTCCTTTGCTATGGTATGCCCCCATAAACCATTTCCTTAATGTATTCTAGGATTTTCTCAGTAATTGAAGTCACACTCATCAGCCTATAGATTACAGGCACTGTCATTTCTGCATTCTTGAAAACAGAGTTATCTCTTCTCCAATCCTATTGCTCCTTTCCCATTCTTCAAGATGGTTCAGATAATAAGATAATATTTTTTAAAGTGCTTTGCAAACAAAGCACCATATTAATGTTACCTGTTACTATTATTATTAATAATAGTATCACTAATCATTTAGCAATGACAACTGTCTTTCAGTACTTGAGGATTCAGTTCTTCAACACTGGAGGCCTCATTTCCTCCTTCATTTCTGATACATGCTATGTACCAATCAAGTACACCAGCTAAATAACTTACTATCAGGAATGGTGTAGAATGACATCTGTTCAGGTACTGGTTATTATTTGTCAAGTATGTTGTAGAAGCATTTTCTATTAAAGGTACAGGTTAGATTAGATAAACCTGGAGGTCACTTCCAACTCTCAGCTGTTGTGATTCTATGACATATTGGCTAGGGAGGATCTCTTGCAGGCTCCCAGAACTCCACCAAGTTGTGAGGAATCTCCCTTTGGCAAAGAAATGGACAGAAGTAGCTTGCTAGGGCCAAAGGACTTAGAACGCCTCCAGCCACATTCCCTTTGGGGTTAGATGTCAAGTTCACAGTCATCAGTCAAAGGTTACAGCCAATGTACTTATTGCTACAGCTGTAACTGTAGAACCACTCAGGAGCCACATCTGAAATTTGTTATGGGACCAGGCAATGTCTGGAATGACTGTGCAGGAGGAACAAAGTGATTGCCTCCAAACTGGGGTAGGAGGCCAGGAAGTGTAGGAACGAGGTGAAAGAGAAACTCTTGTTTGGAATGAGGAAAGAAAAAGAGGATACTATATTGCTGTAGTAGCTCTCCATTTATGAAAGGAAACAACACATAGGTTGCCTGAAACATGGCACAGTAATAGAAAGATCACTGACTTTGGAGTCAGAGGATTGGGGTCAGTATCCTGCTGGTCTTATGGCTGGTAAGACCTAGAGCAAGTTATTCTCCTTGGGCCTCAGTTTCCTTATCTGTACAATGTGGGGGTTGGAATAGATGGCTTTTACCATCCCTTAGTGCTCTATATCTATGACTGTATGAATCTTTCCTCCTATATTTTGTGGCTTGTGGTGCTAGAAACACCTAATGTTTCCCTAACATTATTTTTCTAGGGATAGAAATAGAAAGTAAACTTAGCTAGTACAATTCAGATATTCAGGGCTAGACTAAATATTACCCTTATTATCATCAACATTTTTTTCTTCAGTTATAATGCTTCATGTGTAGCCACCATTAGCTATAAGCCAGAACTGACTGAAGAACCAAGGAAAGCATGCCACAATGATGACACATGAGGAAGATATCAAGATAAAACAGTATGAACACCACAAGCCTTTCCTAATAAGGCTAAATGATCATTTACATCAAGTCTAAATGATAGGCAATACCAATTCTGCCAGACCAACTCATGAAAGTCAGTCTTGGCATCTACCAACCACTCAAGTAAAAGCATCCTTTCTACTATATAGGAACATGAGTTTACAGGACACCAAACTTGTCTTAGCAAGTTCCATAAATCAATAAATCAACCAATAAGCATTTATTAAGTACCTACTATGTGCAAGAAACTGCACTTAGTGTTAAAGAAAGACAAAGAGATAATAGTCTTTGCCCTCAAGGAGCTTATATTTTATAGAGAGAGTCAATATGTACATATTTCGTTACATAAATTATATACACAAGATGGTTTTGGTTGGAAAGATGCTAGTAGCTGGAGGGAAGCAGCCACTGAAGCATCCAATGATAATTCATGTCTATCTCTCTGACACATGGAGCCTGACCTTGTACCATGTGTAACTCTAGGAGATTGTTCTATTGTTCCCCTCTCTCCTCCCTATATCAAAGATAACTGAACATTGGAAGTGAGGAAAATTATTTCTTATGAAAAAGAGACATCTGGAAAAAATTGTGCATATATCATCATCCTTAGTTATTCATGTAACTGAGTGCCTCCTTTAACTTTTAAGAAACTCAGTTTCATCATCTATAAAATGGAGATGATACCAACTTCTCTGGTTACATCCCAATGTTGTGGGGCTCAAATAAGTTAATGGCTATAAAGTACTTGTAGCTATAATGTACCATATAAATCGTTCCAAATCTTGTCATTTCTCTCTTCATAATAGCTCCAAATATATCCCTTCTCTTTCTTCACATAGTCACCACTGTAGTTCAGGCACTCTCACCTATAATATTTCAATAACTCCCTCTTTGGTTTCCCTGCCTCATCTTTCCCCATATGCAGTCACCAAAGTGATTTTCTTCACACTCTGATCTGACCATGGTACCTTCCTTTTCAATAAATTCTAGTGGCTCCCTATTACTTGGAAAACCAAATATAAACTCTTTTGTTTGGCATTTAAAACCCTTCTCAATCTGGCCCCTTTCCCACCATGATCCAGCCATATTGGCCTACTTGCTGTGCTGTCTCACATCTTCATGCATTTGCCCTGGATATCTATCCCTTAATGTTTGCTCTTTTCACTACTTCCACTTGGACTCTGGTTTCCTTGGTGATCAGCTCAAGCACTACCTTCTCCAGGAAGGCTCTTTTGGTCTTTTCCCTATCTAGTAGCTACTGGTGCCTTCCCACTTGAGGTTATCCTGTGACTGCTTTGTATGTGTCTTCTGGGCACCTAACTATTTGTGTACGTTCTATCTCCTCAATACAATATAAACTTCTTGGGGGCAGGGACAATTTTACTTTTGCCTTTCCATCACCAGAGTTTAGCAGTATCTGGCAGAGGGTAAGAGCTTTATACATATTTGTTGATTATCCTTGATCTCCTGACCATCTGCTTGTAGCAAATTGCAAAATTAAACAGTTTTACTCTCATGAATTTGTTCAAAAATCAACAAATATTTGTGTCTACTCTATGAAAGGTTCAAATTATCTCAACTGGCTGACTTGTCTGACTATATGTCCACTGGTATCAAACTTTTATTGTATATGCAAAATTTGCACTTGGATGGGTAATTTTTTTTTCAGGGGGGATTGAGGAGAGGAAATGGGAACTGAAGCTCCCCAATGAATGTCATTGTGTTTCTAACTTCTGAGGTCCTCCACTCTAGAGTTTTCTCTTCTGCCTAGATAATAGAAACAGACAGTATGATATCATGAGAAGAATATTTGACAAGGAGTTAGGAGACTTGGTTTTCTAGTCTTGGCTTTGTCACAACTCAGCCAAGTAACTTAGAGCAAATAGCTTCTCCTCTCTGTGCCTCAGTTTTTCAATCTATAAAATGAAAGTGTTGGATCAGATGGTCCATTGGATCACTGACACCTGTTTGAAGCCCATGGCCAAGGTTCTTTGAAGTACAGTCTCTCTGCCACTCCCACCCCTATCCCAATAGCATCCAGGGTAAGAAATGAACCCATTGAGTAGCAGAGGTGGGGGGGCTGATCTTTTCCCTGTTCCTGGCCCCCTTGAAGGAATAGGCACAAGAATGAAAACACAAAGTTAATAGCCAGAGAGAAGGGATCTGACAGGGGGCAAGAGAAGGGACAGAACAAAACAACAGCCCAGAGTCAACCCCAAATCCCAGAAAGCACTTCAGAATGTGTTTGAAGTCTCCAGGCAAATGCATGCTCTGTTCTAGGCTTTGGGTGATTTACGCATTCCTTGGAGGCAAAAGAATCTTCACTGATTTGAAGGGAAACAGATGTTTTTAGGCTGGAAGCTGCTGCCTTGTAGGCACTGATTTACCCATCAAGATTTTGGCAGCCATTCTCACCCCCCCCCACACACACACCCTGCAATTGGTGTGGGCCTCTCTATCCTGGCATGAATCTATTTTGCTTAAGTCCCAATGTTCAGCCTTAGCTGGGGCAATCAGGGGAGCTTGGGGAACCTGTTGCTCATGCCAGCCATTTTAGAGTCAAAAAATATTGGAGCCAGAAGTGACTTTAAAGTACAGATTGTGGGAGTTAGAAGGAGCTACAGAATACAGAATATTAGAGCATAGAGAATATAGAATATTAGAGGGAGTTTAAAGATCATCTCCTACACCCTTTATGAAGAGACTTTTATAGGATTATGTGATGGACACCAAAGAGTCTGCATGCTAAAATATTTCTTGTATTGGATTTTTTAAGGAACTTAATATTTCCAAATCATATAAAACTTTAGTTTTAAGAACTGAAGAGCCCTTAGAAAAGTCAAGTGTATTAATAGTATCATCTATTAACATATTAGCAAGAAGAAAAGAAGTTGTGGAAAGACAAACTGGATTAGAAATTTGTGTTCTTATCCAAGATCTTCCAATAACTAGTAGTCTAACTTGGTCAAGTTCTTTATACCTCTTTGAGTTTCAGTTTTTCCATTTATAAAATGGAGGGTGGGCTGATAGACTAGAAAATATCTAAGATCCCTTCCAACTCTGACATTTTATAAATTTGTGAATTTGTTTTTAGATTTGTTTTTAGAATCTTGAGGTGATGGAGCTAGGGGGTAGGTAAACGTAGGTCCAATCCAATCCCCAAAAAAGCATTTAAGCACCTAGATGATGAAGAAGAAGGAAAGGAAAGACTGAAAGTAAAATGTGCTGGTAGGGAGAAGTGGAGAACCAAAGAGGACTGGGCTAATTAGTTAAAAGGCACTGAATATCAGTGTACCAAAAAGTAGAAATTTTTTTAAAAAGAAGGGAAAGAATTTGCCCAGAGGGAAGGTAGAGAGCACGTAGAATAGGTTTTACTCATTTTTAAATTGTAGGGAGTAAATCTTGCCTTCCTGAGCTCACGAAGCTCACTCTCTAGGACTTTAAGACCATAAACCCTTTTTACTAATTTCCTATTCAATGACCACCTACCTGTGCCACATCTCTGCCTCCTACCTGGTCTCTCAATAGAGCTCCCCCCTTCCATATTCCTTCCATTGCCTCATTCTTGATCCTGGCATAGGAGTTTCTATATATGTTTTGTAGAATGGCAGCTATGTGGTACAGTGGATGGAGTGCCAGACCTGAGTGAGGAAGACTCATCTTCGTGAGTTCAGATCTGGCCTCAGACATTTACTAGCTGTATGACCCTGAGCAAGTCACATAACCCTGTTTGCCTCAGTTTCCTCATTTGTAAAATGAGCTGGAGAAGGAAATGGCAAATCATTCCTGTATCTCTGCCAAGAAAACACCAAGTCCGAGTATATGTTTTGTATCAAAGCTTTGTACACTTAGAGGTTAAAGCTTATTACTATGAAGCCATGCTCAATCCTCCATTACAAAGGAGGAAACTGAGGCCCAGAGAGGATAAATTGTGGTACTTAAGTAGCCAAGCTTGGATTTGAATCCAGGGCCTTTCACTACAAATCTAACATTCTTTGTACTAAATCATCTTTATCTCACCTCTGTTCTAGAGACCTCTCTGTTCATGTCCCTTGAAAACATTCCTTTCCCCGCTCATCTATCAACAAAAATCTCCATAAAACAACCATGAACTGCAAACTTTCCCAAGTCTCTCTTCACTCCTACTATTTCTAGTATAATGTCATCAGGCCTTCCTACCTATTCTGCTTTGTTGACTGCTCCTTATTATTGGTCATGGAAAACTACCTTTCCCATGTGACCAGACATACACCCACAACACAACACTGATCAGATAGTAAAAATGGGAAACAGTTTTTAAATACTAACAGGCAGAAGAGAACAGAATCCTGGATCAGAAAAAAAAATAAGGACTTAGAATTCAGGAGAAGGTAGTGGAGATAGATGGAGGGAGTGAATGTTCTGTGTTAGGAGCAAAGATCTAAACCTGGAGAGGACCTTGCAAGTTATCTAATCCAAATCCCTCATTTTAAAAATGAGAAAAGTGAAGCCCATAAGGATGGAGGATCTCACTCAAGATCACACAGAAGGTAACAGATTCAGGATTTGAACCAAATAAAGCTTGCCATTATGCCATATGTGCACACACCCTTCTCCCCTAATAATAAAAGCTTCTATTCTGAATGCATTTTAAGGTTTACCAAGCAATTTCCTCACAACCATCCTGTGAGTTAATCTGTCAATATTAAGGGCTAACCACGCGTCAGGCATTGTGCTAAACACTAAGGATACAAAGAAACGGAAAAGATGGTCCCTGCTCTCAAAGAGTTCACAGTTTAATGAGGGAGACAACATACAAAAAACTCTGTACAAATATATATTCAAGAGAAATTAGAGATAATTAAGAAGAGGAAGGTACTAGAATTGAGGAAGAAAGTGCAAAGATTATCACCCTCATTACAGGTGAGAAAAGAGACTCATTGAGGACTTGTCTAAGGACTCAAATAACTGTAAGTGAGATTTTAACACACATCTTCCATCCGGGAGCAGCAAGATTTATAGAATTAGAATTGATAGCATACAGCTATCAAACCATGATGCCTGTCTTTCAGTCCCAAGATGATGGGGACCTCTTATCAGTCTGTTAAGTCCAATCAAGTCAACAAACATTAAGCATTTATTATGTTCCAGGCACTATGCTAAGCATTTCAAATCCAATAAGTAGCCCAGCACAGCTAATGGAACACCAATTCTAAAAAATGGATGATTCCAGCCCTAGGGGCTACAGCTGGTTTCCTAATGAGAAGAACTTCCTTCCACTATACCTTTCTTAGAGGAGAACATGACTACCACCAGGAAGATACCGAAGCTAAAAGTAGTAGAATAGGCCCAAGCTATGTCCTGTCTGGCCAGGAAATCTGAACGTGTGTGAAAAGAACATCACAAGATCAAGATCATTATTGAAAACCCAGGTTTCTTTTCCCATGGCATCTTGCCATCCATTGTGGCCATCTTGTCATCTGCCTGCTACCAATGCTCTCCTCACTTTTGGACTAGACTTGCTCACAATATCTCCTGAAACCATGCTCTGGTCTCTTGAGAAATCATTTTATTCACCTTTGGAACTCTCACACCAGAACCCAGACATCTTGATTGATAACTGAGTCCAAATGTACCTACCCCACTATATCTAGCTGCCTTCAGCTACCAACCTGACCTGGTTCCATCTTCATATCCCAAGCAGCTTGCCATCTTGATAACCTGCTTTTCTGCATATTCCTAATCTCCCCTCTTCCTCTATCCACCCTTTCCAAAACCCTTCCTCCCAGACCTTTCCACCCATTTTTTTCAGCAAAAGAATCAAACCATACTATTTTTGCTTCTGGCAATGGCATCTTAGTTGACTCCTGTATGAATTCACTTATTATTCTTATGACTGCCCAGTCCAAAACATGGTGCATTGCCTGGCCACCACTGCCCTATATGTGTTGTCTTCTCCTATTAAAATGTAAGCTCCTTAAGGGCAGGCACTATTTCTATTAGTTTACTCAATACTTATATCTTTTTTTTTTCTTTCATTTATCAATTAATTCATCACCTACTGATCCTAAGCCTAGTACTCCCTCTTCTACATTCCCTGTCTTACTCAGTCACTCTTCTCTGTCACTGCATAGTTCTATTGTCAGAAGGTGAGAGTTTCATAGACTGTCTAGCTAACAGTAAGAGGGCCAGATCGGGTGTCAAGAGACCTGGGTTCCAGTTCTGGTTCTGTCATTAACTCAGACTCTGACTCTGCATGAGTCATTTCTCCTTTCTAGGTCTCAGTTTTCCTTTCTATAAAATAAGAGAGTTGGACTTGATGCTCTCTAAGGTCCATTTCAGCTCTAACATTGCATGAATTTGTGAGCCAAAGCTCAATGCTTCATTTGTGGCTGTTGGGGAATAGTGTGCAAAGGCCTAGGGATGGTAGAAAGAGGCCAGGGTCCGCAATGAACATTGCACTTGGAGTTGAAAATTGGCAGCTTGAGTCTTGGTTCTATCACGTAGGAGCAATGGGAGCTTAGGTGAGTTGCTTTACCTCATTGGGCCTTAGTTTCACCTACAAAATAAAGAGTTTTGGGTTTTTTTAAGAGCTCTTAAAACTCTAACATTATGTAATTCTGAACTAGAAAGCAGAAAACTTCAGGCTAACCCATGCTGATTTTCCTATTTGTCTTTGCCCCCAGAAGTCTGTATCTGCTCTATCCCTTCAATTTTCTGAGACACACTCCTCCTCTACCTGCCCCTCCACCCCACTTCATTATCTCAGATCTCAAGCTGTCTATTATGAGCTTTTTGCCAACATAAATATTTAATTCCTGTGCCCGGCACAGAAAGAGTCTCGTGGCGGCAGCTACTCCAACCCAGGTTTCCACTTTCAAAACAACTCCCTGTCCAGGGCACTGTAGGAGGCCCAGACTAGGGACAGAGATGAGGAATGCTGAGCCTGTCTGGGACTGGGAATTCCACTTCTCCAGTTTACGTAAAGGCCCTCCCAGCTTCTTCCTGAAGTTAGTAGTTTACAGAGCAGAAGATGGGGTAAAAGGAGAAGAAATACTGGGATTCAACCCCTGAGGTGGGAGGCTTCAAATAGTGTTCCCAGAAAAGCAACCCAGATGATCTCAGTATGAATCATGGAAACAGCTGAGTGCCTTGCATATAGTGGGTGCTTAATAAATGTTTAAGTTGAATTAGCTGGCATATACATGGTTGGAATGGCATCAGAAAGTACTACAGTGTCTGAAATTCATATCATTTGCCTTAAGAATCACCACTTTGCTTATCACAGAATTGTAGCCTCTCACCTTGTAAATCCTGTTCCTAATCAGGAATTCCCATTACAACTTCCATAAAAAGGGATGTCTAATACAGCAGAGGACTTCCAGTGATAGGGAGCTCACTATCTCAAAAGACAAACCATTTTGTTTCTGATCATCTCTGCTTATAAGGAAGTTTTTCCTTACAGTGAATGGAAACCTGCCTTTTTGCAACTTCTCTTCCTTGACCCTAGGTCTGCCCTCTGGGGCCAAGCAGAAGAATCCTAATCCCTCTTACACTTGACAGCCCTTCAAGTACAGGAAGACAGCTATCGTGTTCCCCTAAGTCTTCTCCAGGCTAAATATCTCTAGTTCCTTTGAACTATTCTCACATGGCAAGGTTTGGAAGTTTTTTTTTTCCTTTTTTTCTTTTTTCTCCACCATCTTGGAGTCTCTCCTCTGGGTCCTATGGCATGTTAACGTCCTTTCTCAAATGTGGTGCCCAGAACTGAACACAATACTTTGGATGTGGTCTGAGCTGAGCTTATCATCACTCTCCTTATGAACACTATATCTACTGATGCAGCTTAAGGTCAAATGAAACGTTTTCTGGTTGCTATGTCACATTGTTGGTTCATACTATGCCTGAAGTGTCCTGAAATCCCCTAGTTTCTTTTTTTCCCACAGAAATTAATCATGTCACATCTCCCCCATGTAAATTTGTACTTAAGGCACTGTTTCTGGAAGGTTTTTCTTAATGCAAATAGGTACAGGTGGCTGTCGTTCTTGTCCTCAGTACTGTAGCTATGACTTAATCTTATATATTATGAAATGAGTTATTTGTAAAGTGTTTAGCACAGTGTCTGGAACTTAGTAGGAACTTAATAAATGTTTGTTCTCTTACCTCTCCTCCTCCCACTATACCCCCACCTTCCCTAGTTTTATTCTTTAAAACATGGAGTGGAGGTTGGGATGGCATAAACTCACCAAGCCCATTCTATAATTCAGGGCCTAGGTCTAGGTATCAATGCTTTGCCTTTTATGGCAACAACTAATTGTTCCTATCCTAACCTCTTTTCCACCCCATCCCTGTCCCTCTGGTTCCCCAAGATTCCTGTGGAAAAGCCAACATAAAGAGCAGAAATGATTCCTTCCTTAAACTCAGGGACTTGAGTGTCAGCATCTCCAAAGGCAAGTGACCTTAAAGCTTTAATAGGTTGTAAGGAAATTGAGGGCAGGGGCCATTTTTCTTTTGTCTTTGTACCCCATTGCATCTAGCATGACACAACAGGTGCTGAAAAAATGCTTGTTGAATTGAAATGAAACCATGTTAAGCTTTGATAATACTTTATCATCTCCAATTGGAGGTAGCTAGGTGGTACAGTGGAGAGAATGTTGGACCTGGAGGAAGATCTAAGTTTAGGTTTTAGCTTAGATGCTTACTAGCTGCGTTACCCCCAAGCCACCTAACCTCACTTTGCCCCAGTGTCTTCATCTATAAAATGGGGGCTAGAACAGCACTCATCTTATTGGATTGTTGGGAAAATCAAGTAAAATAACACATAAACACTTAGCAAATCTTAAAATGCTATATAAATGTCAGTTATTATTATTATTAATTCTGCTGAGCATTTAGTAGATGACTTATCCAACATTACCCAGGTAATAAAAGGTAAAGCTGTAATTCAACCCCATGTCTGTTGACTCTGAATCAAGTCCTCTTTCTATCATTCTGGCCCTGAATCTCTTTACAATGAGCCAGGGAGTGACAGTCCTGGTGACTTTCTAGCAGCTGCACTCTCTTAGACTGGACTCCATCATGATCTTGCCCCCAAGAAACCTTATCACCAAGAAACTCATTAACCTACAAAACTGCATCATATTTCGTACTTACACTACATCAGTACCATCAGTACCCTATCCCCTTCTGATTGGATGGCTGGAGGGTGGAGCAAAGAACTCTTCATAAAGCCATTTAAAGAAGGTTCCCAGGCTAGCCATCTCTTAATCCTCTCACCAGGTTGAACTGGACTGGATTCTACCACATACTCCTTTCTTTCCCCCCCCCCCCTTATTGAGTCTTGGTTATAAAATGAGGATAATAATACCTGACCTCACAGGGCAGCTATGAGGCTTAAATGAGACAATACCCGTAAAGGGCTTTGCAAACTTGAAAGTGTAACAAGCATGTCAGTTATTCCTTTCATCATCATCATCATAGACATCATCATTATTTGGAAAATGCTTTGGAGCAGATGAGAACACCAATTGCTGCTTCCACACAGAACTAATGGTCCTGTGATCCCTCTAACCTCATAGTGCTGCCACGCTTATTGGTATTTCTTCACAGAAACATCCCCAAGAACCACAATACTGTTCTCCTGGCAGAGAAACTACAACACATGTGGAGTTTGAGGAAGATCAAAGCAAAGGCAGCTATCAGCTCAGCGGCTGCAGTGATTGCATGTGTATTTGCTGGCCATCGTAAAGAAGTGGGGATTTTTCATCAACTGGCACCAAATCAGAAGGCGCTGCTATTAGATACCTCGCCTATCACCAGATTTCTCAGCCAAGAAGAGATGACTTGAATGTGCTTGGCTAGTAAGTCTTGCACTGGAAAGAGGTGATAAGATTGATTAGAAATAGAACTGGGTCCAAGACTAGAGGAATCTGGGTTTTAGAAGTAGCACTATCACTATCACTTGCCTGGAGCAAGTCACTCACTTTTCTGAGCCCTTAGCAAATGAGGCTAGGGATACTCACAGTATTTGAATTATGTAGCTTACAGAGTTGTTACTTCAATGTTTCAAGGACCAGAGATCCTGCAGGTAGGAGAAGTCTCTCCAATTAATGCTGATAGTGACCCTTGTATACCTTAGAGTCAGGGTTCTAAGGTCCACAAACATGATTTAAAAAAAAAAACCTGTAACTTTTAATACATTGTTTCTTTTATAATCCAACCAATTTTAGTTTATTTATTTATAAATATTATTCTGATGAGTCCATATATTTCTCCAGACTGCCAAAGGGGTCCATGAAATAAAGAGTTACTAACCTCTCCCTTGGTGTTAGGTCTATGGCATAAAAAACATTAAGAACCCCTGCACTAGCAACTAGATGATACCATGGATAGAGTGCTGGAGTTAGGAAGTCCTGAATTTAAATTCAGCCTCAGACATGTAATAGCTGTGTGACCCTGAGCAAGTCACTTAACCTCTCTCTACCTCAGTTTCCTTATCTATCAAATGGGCATAATAATAACACTTAACTCTGAGGATTATTGTGAGGATTAATTAAAACGAGATATTTGTGAAGTATGTTTGCAAGCTTTAATGTGTTCTATAAAGTGATGATGATGATGATGATGATGATGATGATGATGATGATGATGATGATGATGATGGTGACAGAGTTGCTCCACGGGTTGCTATAGCCTCCAAAATCCACTATATTATTATCAACCTTCCAATGGTGAGCATAGATCCATTGTGGAGATAACATGGCATAACGTATGTGGAGCACTGTGTAACTATAAAATACTATATATGTATGGAGTTGGTTATCCACACTGAGGATAGGACTAGGCTATGAGTTGTATGGCAGAAGAGTCAATGTCCTGGCATGTGCTGATGATCTACCCAGGGTGGCTGATGTCTCGGACTCTTGGTAAAGTGTTCAACAACCTGAGGGAGGTTACCACATGGGCAAGTTTACATTGCAAAGAGATAAAATATGTGTCCTTATTGATTGTTGGCCAAAAAAAAAGGATACTCTCCATTCAATTTCAGGTTCAAAACCAAGGGGTTTCTGCAGTGTCAGAGCAGAACACAAACTTCTGCCTTAAGCTTCCTATGGGGTTCTATACCACAAATTCAGCCATTGACATGATAGCGATTATGACTTATGATTTGTACATTAGAGACAAGTCAAAACTAGCATTGTGGTAGAAACTAGGTACAGTAAGTATGTTTATTCTACCCCATCTTATCTTAAGAATGGTGTGGTCTGTAAGAGTACCCTTAGTCTCCTAGATAGAACAATCAAAAAGGATGGTAAACAATGTCTATGTTTCCCTCAAAGAGCCAGTATCCAACTCTGTATCTCTCCTATAAAATGGGGAGGGGAGATTAAATTTATTGCCCCTAGTTTGGTGATAGATATTGGATAAGTGATTTATAGGGTGAGGCTACTGGCATCAGTGTTAGTTTTCTCACTGTTTCGTTAGCAGTATGGACAAGGAAAGAATCAAGTGCTATTCCCAGTCAGACAACCTTGCCATTTACTTTAATGGTTTTATGGAAGGAGAGTTTGGAATTGAGTGTAGTTATGTCAAACATCTGGTCCTTACTATGTATAGAATGTTGTCCTCATCCACAGTTTCCACCAAAGTGGAGGGCAACCAATGGTGTCTTATCCTTATGGCTCAACAATAGGTCTTTGGCCCCAGAATGGGAGGAGAGGATGTTAAAGTGGGTATTTAGACAATTTTACAATGGATAGTTGAGCAACCCTAGTCCCTCCTTCCTTCCTTCCTTTCTTCCTTCCTTCCTTCCTTCCTTTGAAAATTCAGAGCCAGATTAGGCTGTTTACTGTTGAATGATGCCAGGAGATTTGACTCTGGAGACAGGAGCTGTCTTCAGTGTAGGGCACTAAATGAAACAATCACATGTGCCTCTGCCACTGAAACCCCTCAATTAAGCAGGACTATCGAGTAGCAGTATGGTGCCATTTAAAATAGATTAGTGAAGACCATTACAATGAAATAAGGTTTGGGTAATTTTGACTGCTCCAGGATTGGAAGAGGTACTTAGACTGGTTTTTAGCAATCCTTGCCCACAAGGAACATACTGCCACTATCATTGATGTTACCCTATCTTTTGAAAGTAGATATTGTTTTCCAATTAGCTAGCATGGGCAAAATTGAAAAATGTCAAAAAATATATACATATACATATATATAGTATGGGGAGACAGAGAGAGAGAGAGAGAGAGAAAGCACATTGCTGAGGTGAGAAAGTTTACAGAGTGATTAAAGACTAGAGACAAGTTTTTTTTTAATTTTTAAATCATCTTCAGACATAAATGATTTTGCCTTCATTGAATTTGAGAAGTGAGTGCTTGTTACTCTTATAGAACAATTCTATAAATTATTTTATTTTGCTTATTGTGCCAGATGTTATTTATATACATTCACATACATACATACAAATGTGTGTGTGTGTGTATGTGTGTGTGTGTGTGTGTGTGTGTGTGAGACAGAGAGAGAGAGAGCTAGCACCATTCCTACCAGGTTCCAGAGCTTATCAGTTTTCTTAATATCATTCTTATTATAGCTATTCCTTCAGTGACATGCAAATGAAAAGTAAGTCACTTGAATTTAATGATCTTCTCCTATCCAGAGCAGATTACCCTGAAGTTCATAGGGGAAAGAAGGCAGGATTTGGAATCACAGCATTTTGAATTCCAGCTCTGACACTTACTGCATGACTTTGGGCAAATCACTCCATCTCTGGGGCTTAGCTTCCTATTTATAAAATGATGGGGTTGGATTAGATGCCTTCTATGGCTTCTGCTAGATGTAAATCTATAATCCTATGGTTTGGTTTAGTAGGCTAGAAGGTAGGTAATGGCCTCTTTTTGTTTAAGCAGGGATGCAGAAAGAATTGGGATAAGTTTAATAATTCCACACACTTCAGATTCTTTCATTAAGATGGCAGAAAATAATCAACCACAATAGCAAACCACTTACGGATAATTTGTGCATTTGGACTCCCCCTCCTTTCTAAATATTACATTCTATTCATATGAAAGGATTATTTAGAGAGTTTTGTCAAGCCCAGAGATGGGAAAGGAAAAACCACATGAAAAATAATCCTTAGAGCAATGCTTGGAGGACAATTATGTAATCACAATGACTTTTTAATCGTACTATGACTTGGGCAAACACTTCTTTTGTTCTCAGTTTCCTCTTCTGTAAATTTAGATTGTTGGTCCCAGTGTTTAAACTATGATTCTAAATTCTAAGACAGAGATTCTTATGTTTTGTTTGTTTGTTTTTTGGTGGTATAGACCCTTTTGATAATCTAGTAAAACTTATGAACCCTTTCCCCAGAACAATCATTTTAAGTGCTTAAAACTGAAAAAAACTGAAGTAGAATTGAAAAGGAAACCAACTATGTTGAAATATAGTTTTTAATATATTAATAAAGAAAAAAAGCAAGTTCACAGGTGCCAGGATGAGAACCCTTGTCTAAGGTCTCTTCCAAATGCAGATTTCAATGTTCTATAGGTTAAGGTCCTTCCCATCTCTAACATTCTATGCTCTAAGATCCTTTCTAGCTCTAACAGTCTATGTTCTAAGGCTTCTTCTAGAGTCTATAGTGCAAGCCTAGGATTCTGGAAGGTGGCCCCAATCCCACCTCTGATACTTAGCTGTGTGACCATGCGCACAAATTATTTAAACCCTCTTAGCCTTAATTTCTTAACTGGCAGAATGAAGATAATGACTCCCATAGTGGTCTATCTCACACTAGAATTGTGAGGCTGAGATAAGATGTTTGTACAGCACTCTGTAAACTTTAAATCACTGCATAAATATCACTCATCATTATTATTATTTCTGGTATTTTATGTTTGAAGGCTTAAACCATCTCTAATATCCTGTGATTTTATAATCATATGTGAATGTACACTACACTAATCAGTATGTATTATGTGTGTAGAGTAGCAGATAAATTTCAGGGTCCAGTTGTCAAAGGATTCATCCAATTCCATTAGCTCATGGGCTCCCAGGCAGTGGTCTCATCAGAGGTCCTTTCTAAGTTGGGTTGAATGGAAACTGGGGTAAGAGACCCTAGTAGAAAAGCTGAGAAAATTCCTTTGGTGATTGGAAAGGTTAGACTGTTTCTGTTGAGTGAATCCATAGCTAACACCTAGATACTAGGTTCTGATGAAAGAATAATATAAAAGATTTAGACCTAATTATGGGGAAAATTAACCAGAATCTTTATGTTGATTTTTTTTTTGGTTAAAGTTTGGGCAGCTTCCAAGTTCTACGGTTTCTAGAAGGAAGGGGCTTTTCTTCAATGGCAGTAGCTTGTGGATGAGGTCACTGATTTCTTCTGCATAGGAGTAGGAAATGGGCCATTTTAATTTCTGGAAGAAATGAGATGCCCTTTGAAGATTCTTGGTCATTGAGTCTCCGAGCATTATGCTTATCCCACCCACACTCAACCCAGTAATATTGGGTCCCATAATCAAAACTGATGGCTTTTATTTAGTTAAAGCTAAAGTCACATTTAGACCTCATCAGGCTGGGATGATGGAATAAATTCCAGGATCTTAGAAATTAAATTGATCCCAAGAGGTCATGTCATCCTATATGTATTTAAAGGAGGAATCTCTTCCAAAGCATTGTTCCCAAATAGTCATCAAGACTGCTTAAATACTTCCAACAAAGAGATTAACATTATTTCTAATTATAGCTCATTCTACTTTTAGAACATCTCTCTTTGTTTAGGGAGTTTTTCTTCACATCAAACTAAAATCTGCCTTTCTGCCATGTCTACTCACTGCTTCTACTTCTGCCCTCTGGGGTCAAGTAGAAAAAAGTTAATTCAAATTTTTCATGATTGTACTTCAAATACTTGAAAATTGCTATCATGTTGCTACCTAAGTTCTCATCTTCAGTAATTATCTCTGGTTTCTTCAGTTGATTCTCTGTTGGTCTAGCAACCAGTTCCCTCCAAATCCTAGTCTTCCTCTTCTGAAGGACTCTATTTTGTCAATGTCATTCATGAAATTTGGGTCCAAATTGAATATAATCCAGTCAAATACAGTGGTGCCAGTATTCCTCTCATTCTGGACATTTTGTGGCCAAATTAGATTTTGACAGGCTGAATGATGGGCTAAATCTTACAAGATGAAATGTAATAGGGACAAATGTAGTATACAGACATATGTTTGGTATATATAATTTCAAAAAAATTCAACAAGTAGAAGATGGGGGAAATGTGGGTAAACATCATTCTGTTGGTTTTTCCAAAGAAATGACCTTGAAGTTTCAAGAAACTGCATGCTTATTATGAATTTTACTGCCAGAAGGTTTGTCTCGGCCACAATAATTCATGAATTTAATCTACTAATATGTGATAAGGTTACAATAAAATCACAGATTCTAGAAATAGCATAGTTATTTATGGTCATGTCCAAATAGACAATAATCTGCATGATGGCAAGGGCCTTGTTTTATTTAAACATTGTATCTCTCCTAGAACCTACCTAGCATAGTACTTTGAAAAAGTGTACTTTTAATAAATGCCTGTTGAATTGAACTGAATTGAAATTAAGTCAATGGTGTGACTTGATAGGCAAAAAAAAATGTAATACAATCTTAGACTTCATTAACAGACTTCATTAATCTTAGACTTCATAACAACCAGAATAAGAAGAAGATAATCTCACTGTACTTTGCTCTGATCACATCTGAGAGATTGCATCCAGTTCTGGGTGTCATGTTTTAGAAGGGACACTTACAAAATGGAGAGAGAAGACCAGGATGGGAAAAGGAATCAAAACTATCACATAGGATGGTTAGTTGAAGGAATAGAAGAGATGACTTGAAACAAGTGGGTGGACATCAACTAATCAGTAAACAGTAAGAGCCTCCTATGTGCGAGACAGTCTGTAAGTTCTGAGGATACAAAGACAAAAACAAAACAAGCCTGTACTCAAGGAACTTACATTTTATCAGAAGGTAAAGTGTGTATGCATGTATACATACGTATATATATGTGTATATGCTTATGTGAATACACATATATACATGTGTACATGCATATATATGCATGCACATAATATATATCTGTATATGTGTGTCTATATACATACATATATGTATATATATATTTACACAAAATAAATACAAAATAAAGTGGAGGAGGACTAACAGCTAAGATGGGGTATTGGGAAAGGCTTAAGTTAGCAAGTGGCACTTGGACAGAGTTTTGAAGAAATTCTAAGAGGCAAATGAGAGGTGAAGAATTTCAAAAAGGTCAAAATAGCTGGACTTGAGAATGGGGAAAGGAGAGAAATATAGATATAGATATAGATATAGATAGATAGATAGATATCAAAATTTGAAAGGTAGATTGGGACAGATTATAAAAGGCTTTAAAAACTAAACAGAGGGAACTTTTATTTGATCCTAGAAGTAATAGGGAGCCACTGGAGTTTACTGAGCAGAGGAGTGTAATGATCAGACCTATACTTCTGGAATATCACTTCGTTAGCTGTATGGTAGATGTATTGAAGAGATGAGAGACTTGAAAGGAAGCCAGTTAGGAGTTATTGTAATAGTCTAGTGAAAAGTAATGAGGGCCTGACCTAGGGTGATAGCCTTGTGAATAGAGTAAAGAGAAGGACATTACTGTCTGTGTAAGTTTATTGTAAAAATGACAGTGCTTTGAATTAGGAGACCATTTTACATACACTGGAGCCTCACAACATGGCGGTATGCAGAGTGAACACGGAATTGGAAAGATACAGGCTCGAATCCTAACTCATTTAAGTAACAGCATCTGTGGGCCTCAGTTTCTTCATCTATAAATGAGGGGATTTGATTTAATCTCTAAGGTGCCTGTCTGTGATCATACTCCCTATGCTGTGAGAAGAGATCCTACCAGTATCATAATCTCTATTTTACAACTGAGACTTGAAGACTTCAAAGGGCTTTTTTATAGGCCTTCAACCTTCTCTCATATTACATATGTAGTAGGTATCAGACAGCATTTGATCCCATCTTCTTGATTCTCATGTCCAGTACTCTATCTATTGCCTGAAGTTTCTATACAAAAGGAAATAGATTTGTCTTGGTTGACTTCAGGAGGTGAAATGAGGAGTAATGGATGGAAATTTTAGAAAAAAAAGAAGAGGGGATCTTCCTAGCATGCTGAGTCCACCAGGAGGGGAATGAGCTGTCTCAGGAGGCTACAGGTATGCCATCATTTTAGTCTTTAGGCAGAGGCTGTATTGCTATATGTCAGAGATGCTATGTTGCAAAGGGCATTTCTGTGCATCTCTGGATCATATTAATTGACCTTTTTGGTTTCTTCCCTTTGTGAGATGTGGTGATTCTCTTTCTTTAATAATTAACTGCCTTTTCTAGTTGTGTTCTATGGCATGCAGCCTAGCCTGCCTCTTTAATTCTCCTCCTGCTTTAGCCTTACTCCTTTCAGTGACTGTGGTCCACAAACCACAGGGCTTGGGACAAATTCTCTGATTTTTTCCATACTTTAGGGATAGTTTTGGGGTACAGGAGATGAAAAGGAACAATAATAGCTCAATTTCTATCATACTTTACAATTCCCAAAGAATTTTAAAACCACAACTCTGTAAGTAAAATAGTACCTAATATTTACACAAAGAAACCAAGACTCATAAAAGGGAGACAAGTCACCTGATGTTACACAGAAAGTTGTTACAGAGTTGGGATCAAACCCATATCTATTGCCTGTATGCTCTTCTCAGAACCCAGTAGTACCTACCTATACAGACTATATTCCTGAGGAAGTAGTCACAAAAAGAAGCCCTAAATTCCTAGGTGGTGTAGTAGATATTACAACAAAGGCATAATGCCAACATTTTGGCTCAGGCACATATAGCATGAATCAGTTCTGGATCATATTAGTTATATTACTAGAGAGTCTTATTAGAGGGAACTTAGGACATAGACTGTCAAAACTGGAAAGTAGTACCATGTCCAACTTCCTCAATTTAAAGAAATGGAAACTGAAACCTATTGAGAGGATGTGACTTGCCCAAGTTCACACAGCAAAGCAGTGGCAAAAATAAGACTAAAAGAATTTCTTCTTTGTGGCGGCTGAATGGGATAGGCGTTAGGGTATAAGGAATAAGAGAGAAAGGAAGAGAGAAAAGAGGAAGAGAAAGAGGAGAAAGAGAAAAGGGATGATAAGGAGAAGAAATAAGATAGAAGGGGAAGAAAGTGGGGCAAATGATAGGGGAGGAGGAAGAGAAGAAGGAGAAGAAAGAGAAGATGACGTTCTGGTAGTACCATCAAGTTTACAAAGGAAGGTCAGTCCTTGCACTGAGGCCCTGAAGGAAGTAATCAGCACTTAGGAGCTCCTCATGCCTAATACTCTAGGGAGCAACAGAGTAGAAACTCTGAATGGAAGGAGATGTTAATGCCCTCCTTGCAACAGGTCTGTGAGCAGCAGAAAATGATGCTGTTCCTTTCAGGATTATCACTTATTTAGAGATGGCATTGAGCTAGAGACTACTTAGATGGTGTGATTTTTAGGGGCTGTAAGAAGACCTGCCCAGTAAATGCACACACACACACACACACACACACACACACACACACACACAAACAAAACAAAAACAAAACAAAACAAAAAAACTCCTTCTCTATCTGTCTGATAGTACAGAAATTTCATCGTAGAAGGTGATAATCTTTAGATAATCTTTCCTTTGGCTTAAAGTTTCTTCTTAGCAACAGTGGGAGTGTGTAGATAAGTTGCTAATCATTTACAGTTGAGTGTGAATCATTTTATAAGCTCCTTTTTTTGAGAACATTTTCATAGGGAGGAGGTAATGAGGATCTGATTTTCTGGGGATGGGACAAAATGAGACCAGGAGCACAGAAGATAAAATTGGATGACTTCCAAATTTTGCCATTTCTGGGTTGACCCTGAAGGTCTGTCTCCCTGTCTGGTTTTGGAGAGGTGATATACATCCTCCCATCTGCCACTCTCATTATGGTTAGTTTAGTCCACATTTATGAAGGAAAGAGAATCATGCCTTAACATTTGGCATTGTAGGTTTAATGATGACTTCTTGGGCTGGCATTTCTTTGCTCTCTGTCCTCCTCCTAACAGAAACCATATTGTCATAATCAATTCATCTCATTCCTGAAAAGAACAGAAATGAAAACACAGAAAGAACATACACTAGCCTCAGGGCTTCAATGCTTAGTCATAGACCCCGGGCTTTGCTCTAGCTTTTCCACTGACATTCAGGCTTTGAGTCAATCAGTAGGTTTCTCTCTAAGTCAGTTTACCCTGCTACAAAATAAATACAATGGCTAGTATCTTTTTAACTTCTGTTTTACAGATATATTATGAGCTTATTTCTCAATGGCTTTGCTTCTTTCTAGAAACACTCTATTAAGAAAAGTTTATATGTATATGCATATATATGAGCAATATCTTTGAATAAAAGTATAAACATGTGTAATGGATATTTATGCATATGTGTATGTATATAAACATATTATGCACATTCATATGGCATACACATATTCCTATATGGTATACATGTGTCCATCTCTATGGGTATGGGAGAGTTATACCTGTGAGTACTTTCATGTGCATGCATGCATGTATGTGTAAGCATTTGGATATTTATGTGCAGTTGTGGTAGAGAGTCTAGTGGTATATGCATATTGGAGCAACTAGATATTAAAGTACATGCATGTGTGTGTGATTGTAATAATATATATTGACTACCTGAATAAATTCTAAAGTAATAACTCCCAGATCTATATAGCCATAATCTCCAATTATTTATTAGACATTTAAAACTTCATATCCATAGTCATCTTAAACACATGTTCAAAAGAGATCTCATTATCCTCCCCCCAAACTTAGCCCTTTTGCATGTTTCCCTATTATTATTGAGGACATCACTATCCTTCTAGTCACCAGGTTCACAATCCTTCACTCCTCCCTTTCCTTCTCTACACATATCCAATCAGTTGTCCAATCATGTTATTCTACATTCACAAAGCCAAACAGCCTAGTTCTTATCACCTCTATGAGAAGAATTTTTAAATATCGCATCATTAGAATCTAGCCTTGCATGGAGAGAAACCAGACTTGTGCTGCTTAGAGAGCAGACTGTTTTAATGCTTAACTCCTAACTTGCAAGTCATACTGACCCCAGAAAACTTTGAGGGTACCTGAAGATTTATACACAGGATTTCTGATTTTCTGAAATAAAAATCTGAATTAATCTATGTGCCTTATTTGGAAACTCATTATGTGCTCGCCAATCAGACAACTGTTACCTTGGTTTTTTTTTTTAATTCTATGTAATGCATAACTCATAGTGGTCCAGGGCAGTGAACCACCAATTTTGGCTTTTCCCTTCTGCCAGATGACTTGATAAACTTCTTTCTAATTTTTTTTCAATTCTGGGATGTGTTCTAGATCAATAATTTGGTGTCAGAAGTGGAATCTCCAATGGTCAACTGGAGAAATCTGGAGGTTCACCTAGACCACGGATGCTGAGTAACTAAGCCTCTGTGATCATAGGATCAATGAGGGCAGGACTGACCTATACAGGATTAATAGGCATGACAAAAACTGGGAGATTAAGTACCCTGTGGTTTGAGTAGAACACAGCTGAGTTGCCGATGACCAGCTCTTAGGACCACAAGTGTCCAGAAAGTTAGAGGATTGTGTGATACCTTGATCTGGGGAATTAATCATTATAGGGTTAGAACTAATCTAGTTACTCTTATTAGCAAATCAGTAGTCCTCTCAGACTGATCACCAGAGGGCTCTGGAGGCAGCACTGCTGTCAATTAAATTTTGTTAGTCCTTCAGCAGATCTCAGTCTCTCTCTCTCTCTCTCTCTCTCTCTCTCTCTCTCTCTCTCTCTC
>NW_020954564.1:37010477-37133238 GCF_900497805.2 Vombatus ursinus
CTCTCTCTCTCTCTCTCTCTCTCTCTCTCTCTCTCTCTCTTTCTCTCCCTTCCTCCCTCTTTTTATTTCTTTCCTATACTTCCCTCAACACTCCCATGAATATTAAAAATAAACTAGATAGGGGCAGTTAGGTGACATAGTGGATAGAGCACTGGCCCTGGAGTGAGGAGGGGCTGAGTTCAAATCCAGCCTTAGACACATGACACTTACTAGCTGTGCGACTCTGGGCAAGTCACTTAACCCCAAATTGCCTCATCAAAAAAAAAAATAAATAAATAAAATAAACCAGGTACCTGGTCTGTGACTATATACTGGTGGCAGCTTCCCTGATATCCTGGTGAGTATGGCACTGTGAACCAGACTCAAATGCAAAGGCCACCATAAGAATAACATGACCTGCTGGGAGTAAATCCTTTATAAGATACTTGTGTTGTCAGTCTTACACCCATTCACTTGGAATGACTCCAAGTTAATGAAGGAAGCTCAAACTTGTATTAGTCAAATAAACTGTTGAGTAGGGTTGAGTATTCACAGGCTGAGCACTAGTATCCCAACAGTAGGGAACCTCTTTTTTCCTTATCTACCTTCCCTGAGAGCTTCTCAGTAGAACCTTTGTCTTGTGTTGTGTCTAGTATCGTCCATAGATTCTTTTCTCTCATAATGGGTCAATTGGCCCTAACAACTCCTCAAGGATAACCACGGATAGGATATTAAAGCTTTATGAGATACATGCTGTATCTTTCACAGTGGCATTTTTATAACAGTACCGATCCTGTTTTACATCTCCCTGAGGAAGGCTCCTTTGACCTACAGAAATTAGTCTATTTGAGAGGAACAGTTGAGATCAAACATTCTTACCAGATAGACATCTATCTCCTCTGGTATAAGATGGCAACTAAAAAGAAAATTCAGTCTATTGTTTGTAGATATGAGGAAAATGAGTGGAGCCTGAAAGAGGGAATAACTCCCTTAAAAATTCAATTGAAAAGTAGAAGGCACTATTACCAGTTGCCACTGTAGTCTCTGAGGCACCTGCTCCAAGGGCCCCAGCCCTTTGCCCGCTCTATCCCATACTCTTTTAGGATCCTCTTCAACTCCCTGAGGACCTTCTGGATCTGCAGTCAGAACAGGGGATGATAACCTCCACCCATGATAACTTCTTGACCCCTTCAAAAATGGAAACCTGGGAAACTATAGAGCATAAGGGATATGAAGTAACTCCCATGACCCTTATAAGCTCTGGCTCAGACATAAAGGTATAGATCAGGTGAAAGAAATTCAAGGGAGTAAGTAAGAAAGGAGGATGTATAAAGACTCTTCCCATTATTACTTTACCTTTAAGAGAGTTCATTTAAGAGAATTTGGGTGACCCACCTCAGAGTGACCCACCTCAATTAATTCATGTACCCAAGTCACATATAAAATTACATCATTGGAAGTCAGATTTCCCCAAAATTCAGGATAAACCTATTGAATTAATTGAAAAGCTAAAATCTGTCTTTAAAGCTTACTGTCTTTCTTGGGTGGACACCAACCAGCTTCTAGTCTTGTTACTTGGAAGGTATCTATGGGGTTGAGTACAAGAAAAGTCAGGATAGTCCAAAGAAATTCCCCAATGCTCTAATTGAGTCATGGGACCTCAGATCAAGGTTCTCAGAGAAATGTTCCCCCAGAAAGTAAATTGGAGTGAAATAAATAGCTATATCCAACAGAAGGGTGAACACCTTCAGGATTAGTTCTTTCAACATCACAGTGGTCAAAGGGAAGCTGGTGAAGATACATTTCACTAATGGCCTCGGTTGGACTGAGGTAGAATGGTGAAAATATTGGACTTGGAATTCAAACTCTAGCTTTGTTATTTCTTTGTTGTGGGGCCTAGGACAAAGCACTTAAGGGAGGGAGAATGGAGAAGTTAACATTTTTACTACTAACCTCATAGGATTGTAATAAAGAAAGGTTTTCGTAAACTCCAAGGCTCTATGGAAATGTGAGTTCTGTGACCATGTCAGTCAACAAGCATTTATTAAGTACTTACTATGTACCAGGCACTGAGATTATGTTTTATTCATATTTGTATCCTTCAAAGTGATTAACAGAGGTCTTTTTAATAGGTGCTCAGTATATATTTGTTGAATGAATAAATGCATGTACATGTTACAGCAGTTAAGTTGGAGTCAGGAGGAACTGAATTCAAATCCTTTCTCAAACACTTCTATAGCTGTGTGAGCCTGGATAAGTCACTTAATCTTTTTAACTTCAGTTTCCTCATCTGTAAAATGAGGATGATAATAATACCTACTACATGCTGTTGTTGTATCAGATTATATAGTACATGTAAAATCTTATTGTAAACTTTAATAGTTGTTTATAAGTAGCTTATCTATAGCTACATCAGTCTATCTACACAGACACACAGTGTTCCAAAAGTCTTAGTGGAGTTTAAACTTATTAAAGTTTACTCAAGCTTAAAAGTGCATTAATATTTTTGGGATATTTTGTATTTGTAAATTGAAAAAAAATATAGAAATACATGTCATAATCTATGGGTTATGGGCACAAACATTTCATCCCTAGTGTAAGATGATTCAGAGTGAAAGGAAAAATTCCTGTGTATACAGGTTTGGTGGGTGGGGAAAGTTATCAGTTCAGCTGGGAATGTAAGCTCTAATATCATTCCAAGCCTTATCTTTAGGTCCAATAAAGTGGGGGTGGGGTTGGGCAGGATGAGGGAGGTGGGGAACCTCCCAAGGCAGCCCATTACACTTGTTTTGTTTGAGACTGAGTCCTCCTATTTCACTTATGTTAGAAGTGAAACAACCACTCATAGGTTCAATCTCTTTTATTAATTGGCACAAGACCTTTGACCTGTTCTGTTTTTGTCCTGAGCTACTGTATTTCCCTGGATAATCATCTCAGATTTTCTGCCAATTTTTGGGGTGTGACCATTTTGTGAAGTTTATTAGTGGTTTTTTTAATTATGCTGGTATTACTTTTTATTAATTAATTAATTTATTGTTAGTTTTCAACAGTCACTTCCACAAGATTTGGAGTTCCTAATTTTCTCCCCATTTCTCCCCTCCCCCACCCCAAGATGGCATGCATTCTAAATACTCCTTCCCCCAATCTGCCCTCCCTTCTAACATCCCCCCTTCTCTTATCCCCTTCCCCTTCTATTTTCTTAGGGCAGGATAGATTTCTATGCCCCTTTGCCCGTATATCTTGTTTCCCAGTTGCACGTAAAGAAAATTTTAACATTTGTTTTTGAGTTCCAAATTCTCTCCCTTCCTCCCTCCCTACCCACCTTGATTGAGAAGACAAGCAATTTGCTATAGGTTATACATACGTACTCATGCAAATCATTTCCATACTAGTCATGTTGTGAAAGACTAACTATATTTCCCTCCATCCTATACTGCCCCCCGTTTATTCTATTCTCTCCTTAGACCCTGTCCTTCCTCGAAAGTGTTTCCTTCTGATTACCCCCTCCCTGAATCTATCCTCCCTTCTATCATCCTCCCCTCTTTTCACTCCTTCACCGCTGTTTTCCTGTAGGGTAAGATAGATTTCCATACCCAATTCAGTATGTATGTTATTCCCTCCTTAAGCCAAATCTGATGAAAGTAAGGATCATTCATTCCCTCTCACCTTCTCCCTCTTCCCCTTCACTGTAAAAGCTTTTTTCTTGCCTCTTTTATGTGAGATCATTTACCCCATTCTACCTCTTCCTTTCTCCTTCTCCCAGTATAGTCCTCTCTCACCCCTTAATTTTATTTTTTACATATCATCCCTTCATATTCAACTCACCCTGTGCCCTCTGTATACATATATATGCATATATATATGTATTATGTATGTATGTATGTATATTCCCTCCAACTGCCCTAGTACTGAGAAAGGTTTCATGAGTTACAGATATCATCTTTCCATGTAGGAATGTAAAGAGTTCAACTTTAATAAGTCCCTTATGATTTCTCTTTCCTATTTACCTTTTCATGCTTCTCTTGAGTCTAGTATTTGAAAGTCAAATTTTCTATTCAGCTCTGGTCTTTTCATCAAGAATGCTTGAAAGTCCTCTATTTCACCGAATTTCCATTTTTTTCCCCAAAGGATTATACTCAGTTTTGCTGGGTAGGTGATTTTTGGTTTTAATCCCAGCTCCTTTAACCTCCAGAATATCGTATTCCAAGCTCCCCGATCCCTTAAAGTAGAAGCTGTTAAGTCTTGTGTTATCTTGATTGTGTTTCCATAATACTTGAATTCTTTCTTTCTGGCTGCTTGCAATATTTTTTCCTTAACCTGGCAATTCTGGAATTTGGTTATAACATTCCTAGGCATTTTCTTTTTGGGATCTCTTTCAGGAGATGATCAGTGAATTCTTTCAATTTCTATTTTATCGTCTGATTCTAGAATATCAGGGCAGTTTTCCTTGATAATTTCTTAAAAGATGATGCCTAGGCTCTTTTTTTGATCATGGTTTTCAGATAGTCCAATAATTTTTAAATTATCTCTCTTGGATCTATCTTCCAGGTCAGCTGTTTTTTTCCAATGAGGTATTTCACATTGTCTTCTATTTTTTTTTTCATTTTTTGGTTTTGTTTTATAATTTCTTGATTTCTCATAGAGTCACTAGTTTCCATTTACTCCATTCTAATTTTTAAGGAATTATTTTCTTCAGTGAGCTTTTGGACCTCTTCTTCCATTTGGCCAATTCTGCTTTTTAAAGCATTCTTCTCCTCATTGGCTTTTTGAACCTCTTTTGCCATTTGGGTTAGGCTATTTTTTAAGGTGTTATTTTATTCAGTATTTTTTGGGGTCTCCTTTAGCAAGCTGTTGACTTGTTTTTCATGATTTTCTTGCATTACTCTCATTTCTCTTCCCAGTTTTTCCTCTACTTCTCTTACTTGATTTTCAAAATCCTTTCTGAGCTCTTCCATGGCCTGAAACCAGGTCATATTATTTGTGGAGGCTTTGGATGTAGGAGCTTTGGCTTTGTTGTCTTCTGGTTGTATGTTTTGATCTTCTTTGTCATCAAAGTAAGATTCTATAGTCTGAGTTTTTTTGCCTCTGTTTGCTCAAGTTCCCATTCAATTACTTAACTTTTTAACTCTTTGTTAAGGTAGGGCTCTGTTTCCAGTGTGGAGGGTGTACTGTCCCAAGCTTCAGGGGTTTTGTGCAACTGTTTTCAGAGATACTTCTAGGGATCTGTAAATTTTCAGTTCTTCCAAGATGGTATGATCAAAGGAGAGGTGTTTACTCCTTTTCTTGCCTGTGCTCTGGTCTATGAGTGACCACAAGCACTCTTTTCTGCCTTGGAACTGTGAAGAGGATTCCCTCTCCACCACTACAAGCTCCACCCCACCAGCACTCCTCCTTGCCCCAGGACTGCCAGAAGAACTGTGACCCAGATCCAAGCATGGGCAAAGCAAGGGAATCTTGCCTCAGTGCCAGTAAAGAGATCCCTCCAGTCTCCCTCTGATCAGCCACTCAATCTCCCCACCATCTGTGGGCCGAGAGCTCTGGAAACAACTGCTGTTACTGTGGCCACCTCCCTGAGGCTGTGCTAGGGCCAGGGCTGGACCTTCCGTTCCTTTCTCACCCAGGTCCAACAGACAAAGATCCACCAGACCTTTCTCATGGACCTTCTAATTTGTCTTTGGCATTTGTGGGTTAAGTCTGGAAACTGCCACAGCTGCCCATGATTCAGTCTCCTGAGGCCTGCTCTGGGTTTCCTCCGGCCTTGTCTTTGCCAGCAAGGCCCATGCTGGACTGCCCTCTTCTCCCAGCCTGGCACAACAGAACTTTCTTATCAACCATCCAGGTTGTCTTGGGCTGGAAATTTGTTTCACTCTGATTTTTGTAGGTTTTGTTGCTCCAGAATTCATTTAGAGTCATTTTTATCTATCTATCTATCTATCTATCTATCTATCTATCTATCTATCTATCTATCTATCTGTCTGTCTGTCTGTCTGTCTGTCTGTCTGTCTGTCTGTCTGTCTGTCTATCTGTCTGTCTATCTATCTATTTATTTATTTTTGGGCAATTGAGGTTAAGTGACTTGCACAGTTAGCAAGTGTCAAGTGTTTGGTCTGAGGCTGGATTTGAACTCAGGTCCTCCTGACTTCAGGGCTGGTGCTCTATCCACTGTGTCACCTAGCTGCCCTAGAGTAATTTTTTACAGGTATTGGGAGGGTTTGGGGAAAAGCTCAAGCAAGACACTGCTTTTACTCCACTATCTTGGCTCTGTGCCTTCCTCCTCCCCCCCACTCCCCATGCTGGCATTATAAAATAAAATCATTTATTACTAAACTGTCTTTGATGCAAGATTAGGATGCATGGAATACTCATGAATATAAGTTAAAATTGGGAAGACGCACATCTTACCACATCACGTGACTTACTCTTAGCAACTTCGCCTGCCTGCCTGCTCCCCTTGCGCCCATGGTTCTTTATTGGTTGAGTGATAATACTGTTAGTACTGCAGTGCTCTAAATGAACCATGCAAGTTGGGTTTTGGAAATATACTGACAACATGTGTGCGCTGAGAATTCTAGGCTCGCGGCTCACAATGCGGGAAAGATAAATGTGTATCCATACGCCCCAATGAATACATTGCTGATCTCTTTACCTTTTAAGTGGTGTGATGAATAGAATTATACCAGGTGACGATTAAGTAATGAAAGGTTATAAACCAATTTTTGGACTGAAAAAACAGTGTGCAACAATTATGCAGTGAAATACAGGGCTTCTGACTGTGGGCAGCCTATGACCTCTATTCTGTGGATTCACCTGCTTCATTTAATACAGGCATAAGATCAGAGGAGCTCACTGTAGCTCACAGATTAGCTCAGAACTTTCAAGCTCCAGAGTACAATGGTATCATCACCTTTTTATTTCTGGAAATTCATCTGATATAGCACGTTAGCTTTTTTGGGCTACCACATTGCCTTCATGATGCATGTTGAACTTACAGTACACTTAAGCCCCTAGATTTTTTTTTTTTTCAGAATAGACCATCTTGTAGCTGTAAAGTCAATTTTTGGACTTAGGTGTAAGATTTTGTATTTATCCCTATAAAATTTCATTTTATTAGATTCAATCCGGTGTTCAAGCCTGTCAAGGTCTTTGTGGAACATGACTGTTTCAGTGTTAACTATCTCTCCCAGCTTTGTGATATCTGCAGATTTGCTATGCACATCATTCATACCTTTATTCATACAACTGATAAAAAAAAATATTAAATGGTACAGATCACTGGGGCAACTCACTGGAGAGCTTCTTATAAAACTGACATTGAACCATTAATGATTTCTTTTGGAGATTGGTCATGCTGCCAATTCTGAATTAATGTAATTATACTGTTGCCAAGTCCATAGCTTTCTATCATTTTCCTAAGAATAGCATAAGATACTTTATCAGATGCTTTGCTAAAATCTAGGTAAATTATGCCTACAGCATACCCCTGATCTACTAATTCAGTAACTCAATCAGCAAAGAAAATAAGGTTAATTTGGTATGCTCTCTTCTTGATGTAGCCATACTAGTTCTTTGTGGTCATTGCTTCCTCTTTTGGTTGTTGACTAACCATCTCTTTAATAATCAGTCCATTCTCTATGTTTTTATTGGAATTGAAATCAAGATCACTGGCCTACAGCTTGCACACGTTATTTTCTTCCTTTTCTGGAAACTCAGCCTAATTTTCCCCAAGCTAGCGATAGGTGTCATGGCCTCTGAAGTCTTTCAGTCCTGCTTCCTGTGGCTTGGCAACAATTGCATCATCCAGTTCTTTCAGGACCTGAGGGGGAGAAGGGGAGGACGTCTCTGATGAAGTAACCTGAATTCATCAAGGGGAGTGAACTGCTTTAAGTCTATCTCCTTACTGAGCCTGGGTGTCAGCTCCCTTTTGGCCATTTTTGCCCTGAACTTTTCATTGCAGAGGTCATTCTGTTTGGCAGAGAAAACAGAAGGAAGGTAAGGAGTAAGCTGCTCAGCCTTCTCTTTCAAGTCACTTATCATTCCATCTGCCCTGAGGAGTGGTCTATTCCTTATTTGATCCTCCTCTCTTCTCCAGTACAGGGAAAAGAAGGGAAAAAAAACCTCAAAACAACAGCAGCAAAAACACACAAACAAACAAACAACAAACAAAAACAAAAACAAATACACACAAACCCCACCTTGGTTTTCCTTGCCAGCTTTGGCCTATTCTGAGCCTCAGCATTCCTAATTCTAGTCTCACAGGGCCAAGTCAGGCTTTTGCTTTCATCCTCTGTTAGCTTCCTTTGATTCCATTTCTTATACATTGTTTTAAAAAAATATCTAAATTAGCTTGTGTGTTTTATGTACATCCACACTGGTTTCTTCAGATACTCCATTTTTTTTCCTCCTCATCATATTAATTTCTCTTTGTCTCTTCAGAATTATACTTGTGTTTCCTATCCCTCCTAGGATAACTTTCTTGCCACTATTTGAATCCATTGGGTCCTATCTATCCTTCTTCTGAAGCCCTTAAAATCTGTTTTCCAGAAATCTAGGGTATATGTCAGACCAGTTTTCCTCTCCTTTATCACAAAATACAAGATTAATTTAATTCCAAAGCTAAATCCCAATTTAGTTCCTAATAAAAGATGGGAAGCTCCAAGCTTTCCTTCATTTTTCCCTGTCCTCATTCCCCCTGCCAGCAACCCATGTCTTGTGAGAATCAGATGCAGGATAGAAATAAGGTGGTATTGTGGAAAGAGAACTGACCATGCAGTTAAGAGATCCAGGTCTGAACACTCCCTGCAACATTTCCGAGCTGTGTGACCTTAGGTAAGTCATGTTAAGATTCTGGAACAGAATTTGTTCATCTGTGCAAAAGAGGATAAATCTGTATCTACCTGCCCCATAGGAGTATTGTGAAAAAAGTGCTTTAGAAATGATAGAAAAGTGAATATGACACATTCCCTATTTTTATGAAGTTACCTTATTCTTAAAATGATTCTAAAGTTCTTGCTTACTCTAATATTTTACAGCATATGTTCTATATTATAATCTAGTTATGGATATGAGAGGAATTGTTCATATGGGGAACAAAATAAGACAGTGCAGCATCACTGTATGCTGATACATTAAAGTACTAAACTGTGTAGAAACAATTATTATTGTTCTCTTGTATTTCAGTTGTGTCCAACTCTTTGTGACCCTTTTTGGGGTTTTCTTGGCAAAGATACTGAAGTGGTTTGTCACTTCCTTCTCCAGCTCATTTTACAGATGAGAAAACTGAGGCAAGTGACTAAGTGACTTGCCTAGAGTCACATAGCTAGTAAGTGTCTGAAGGCAGATTTGAACTCAGGAACTTGAGTCTTGCTGACTGTAGATCCAGCACTTTATCTACTGAACCACCTAGCTCCCCTGTAGAAATAATTAGGGACTCATTTTCTAAATGGCACTTATTTTGTTGGCCAAACAAATAGAAAACAACAAAAAAAGGGAGATAAATGTGTGTTGGCATTCTCTGGGCAGATGGGAAGAGGTGAGACCTGAGCTGGCCTTTAAAGGACAGATAGATTAGGGATTAGTGAAGGGGTGTGGGAGAAGATCAAAGCCTTGTATGGAATGGATGAAAGAGCACTTGACTGGGAGACAGGATTTAGGTTCGAATCCCAGCTCTACAAATTCAGACAATCTACTTCTCAGCGCTCAATTGTTCTACTTTATTAAAGGAAGCGATTGGACTAGATCAACCCACACTTGAGGACCTAAGAGGCCACATGTGGGCTTGAGGTTGCAGGTTCCCCACCCTGGACTAGATGATCTGCAAGGGCCTTCTGGCTGTAAATCTAATAACCCTATAAATTGAGCTGAATAACCAAAAGGCAGAAAAATTGGGTACAGGCAGAGAGTCACGAAGTTAGGTGCAAGCCCATCCCTTAATCTTCAGGGTCAAAATCTAGAGCCAAGAATTAATTCAAAGATTCGCTCAGTGGAAAAGTCAAAGGGAAGCTGAGGGAAATGAAACAAAAAGTATTGCTTTTTAATCTTTTTAGTGTTCTGGACTCCTCAAAATTACAGTTTTAAATGCAGAAAATAAAATACATGAGGTTAAAAAGGAAACCAATTATACTGAAATGTAGTTATAAAAATATATTAAAAAACCAGAAAGTTCACAGATTTCTTGTTAAGAATTTAGGGGATTATATTCTTGACTATGAACAATAGGCAAGTCCTGACCCCTTTTCTCAGAACTCGGCTGAGCTCTCAGCTTCTTTTGAGGAATCTGAAAAAAGATTCCATTAGGACGGAATAGATACATTTGTCTTAGAAAACCTTGACTCGTGTATGGGGCAGGCTGGCTAGAAAGCTGTGATTTCAGGGGCATCTTGTACTGATAAACAGATCCTACAGAGCCATGCCAGGGTCCCTAAGACATAAGGTTGTGCGTAAATGCAAGATTAGAAGAACACATTTTTACTTATTTTTTTTAATGAAAGAAGAGAAAAGAGAAAAAAAAAATCCTAGGAGAGATAAGACCCAGTGGGACTTTTTATGCCTGCATTTTGCTTATATGGTTGTTACGAAAAAAAAAAAATGCAGGTGTCAGCTGAAAGCAGACACAATTGCTGTTCCCCTGGTTTTTTGAGGTCATTCCTTAGTAGGCTGGCTTAAGACTTCAGGTCTCTGGTAAAAGGGACCAGGATGAATCACACCACAATCAGCATGAGCCATATTCTAAAAGCTCTTAAAAGCAAAAGCATTTTTTCTATTTTTTATTTAGTTACAAAAATCTACTTCCACTTAAATTATATTGATGGGTGGATAGGGCTTGGGTTAGATCTTGAAGTGGCTTTAATGAAGGGCTCTGAATGTAGAGAAGCTCTGCATCAGAGGTGAAGAGGACCCACAGATGCTAAGAGTTATTAGTCACCCATTCCCCTCAACCCCTCACATCCATATACAACCCAAACTATAAAGCAGTTATCAGAATAGTGCCTGGTGCTGGTAATCTGTGGAATAGGCATGTCTAGGAAAATAGCCTGTGAGGGTGTGGAGTATAGACTATCCAGAGAAGAGAGTATAGATAGAGTTAGTTTTGTTATTTAATGGTCAGAGTCGATGCTGAGAATGACACTGCCAGAAGCTGAGAGAGGATGTAGCGTGCTATAAGAATGTAATATATTCATGTATGGATCCATGAACATTTGGATGACAGGTTGGATACCAGTCCTTGGGAGTCATGTAGATATCTCTAGTTACAGATCTTCTTAAGGAAAACATTGATTTAGGGAGCATGGGAAGAGTGACTATGTACCCAGACAGTAAAATCAAATGTGTATCGGTCCTACTGGGTCTTCCGTATGGACAGATGTTAGTGTTTGAGAACCTTGATAAATCCTGACAGGAGCAATATCTGAATGGATTCACTTCTGAATCCTCAGGAATTTCTATGCTGAAAACGAGTGCTGACTCAGAGCTTGTAGAATGTTTGAGATCATGTAACTGACAGTAGGTCCATAATAAAATCTATCTTCACTTACAGTATACTTGAAGATTTGTGAATCACTTTATATATATTAATTTAATCTTAACAACAAACCCAAGAGATAAGTGCTACAGGTAATTCTTATCCCCATTTTGTAGATGATGAAACTAAAGCTCAGAAAAGTTATGACTTGCCCATGGTCACACAAGTAGGAGAAATGGGTTTCAAACCTAGGACACTCCAGAGAATAAGCTTAGAAGTCTTTCCACTATATTATGGTTGCCTTGTACTATTCAATATCTTGAGACAACCCCTGACCTTCACCCTGTCACTAACTGGAAATGTGACTATAGACAAGTAATTTCTCTGAACTTTACTTTCCTTCCTTATAATAAAGTTAGACTAGGTTTTCTCTAAGATTCTTTCCTGCTCTAATGTTCAATATTCTATATTTTATCATGCTGCATTCTAATGTCCCATCCTGTGTTGACCTTCTATATTCCAGGGTCTATTCTAGCTCTAAAAGTCTGGTCTAACATCCCATTTATCTAAGGTTCCTTCCATAAATAGACACCTGTTTTTCCATGTTGTGGCCTTCAATTCATCATTGAGTTTCTAGACTGGCCCCATAGAGGCTCAGTAACACTGAGGACCACTAATGTATTTGATCCTTTTGTAGAATACTTCAACTACAGCTATTAACCAATGGACATTATTTTGAAATTGTAATTGTAACGTTTGTATTAATTGAGTTGGGGGGGAATGGTTATTAACAAACACTTCTTTTGTTCCTGAGAATTGTGGAAGAAAAAAAAGTGTTATATTCACATACTTAGTGATTTTTTTTTAATGTTATAACTCAATACAGACCCTATTTACCAATAGCATATTTTATAGCCACCTTTGTTTCTCACCAGAATCACAGTGTCATCTAGTCCAAGACCACTGTTTTATAGAAAAGTTTTTAACTTTAGTTATTGTAAGGGAGCTAAAGACCCTTTTTTCTTTTGTTAAGTTGACCTAGAGAAGCCAAATTCTGATATTCCTTGGGGAAATGCCAGTTGATGGGGTTGAAAAAATTTGACAACTTTCAATGTTCACATGAAAAATCTTTGGGTTGGGGGGTGTGCAGCACAAGTCTAAGAGAGTTACTTAATGAGAAGTCTCAAAAATTAAACCAGATCTGTTTGAGGCCAGGGGCCATAAGTTATAAATGTATGATCATAAAACATAGAAAGGCAGAGTTGAAAAAGACAATAATCTATTTCTCATTTTACAGATACAGAAACTAAGGCCCACAAATGTTTAATGACTTTTTCTAAGTCACACAAGTGGTAAAAAAAATAGCACTAGGTTTTGAATCTAAGCACTCTAGATTAGAAGTCAGTACTAATTCATTTAAGCTTTGATTTATCACCATCAGGTGACACTTAGGCTAATATTATACCGGGTAACAAATTTTTCCTTAATGTTCCACTTCTAACTGAATTCCAGTCACAAGTATATCATCCCATCCCAATGATGCTATGGAGATTTGGTGATATGGGAAATGTGTGCATATATACATTTTCCCAGAGTTCCTCAAATTTTCAGGAGCTTTTGACCTGAAAAAGAATTTCCTCTGAGAGAGAAGGTACATGACCAAAATGGAAGAGAAAGAGGGCAGTGAGCTGTGCTGGTCCCCCTGTGCTTCTTCTAGGTTAACATGATAGGTGTGAGGCAGGGAGCAATTGGGTATCGCTTTTGCAAGAGAAAGCAGTAAAAGCAAGCAGAGATGAGATTTGTGGGGCAATGGAGAGTACAGGAAGGTGGGGAAGAAATGTAATTAGAAAGTCCAGAAGAGCAGATTAGGTAAAACTACCAGAATCTAGTTCCCAGCCCCTTTTTCATGCTCTCTTCTCTAAACTACTACCTGGAGAAAACCCTAGGACTGTTTCACATATCTGACCATTTCAGTTTCTGTTTCACCATTGATTAAGATGAGGAAAAGTTGGAAATGATGAGGAGAGCTGAGATTCACATACATCCCAAGCTGCAGCCACAATGGGCTACAAGTGGAAGCCTATTCCTTTAACTATTCAACTGTATACTTAAAATTACTATTTTAGTATATAGTCATTTACAGTGGTTTGTGTCCAACCCAAGAATGTATAGTTTGAAAGTGAGGGAGAGGAAGTTAATCCAAAGGAGGAAAAGAGATTTTCCTCGGTGCAGGCTGAGATGCATGTGTGAGTGGGTAGAGAGAGAATTTCTGTAGTATTAGTAATTTCTGAGATGATCATATCCTAGTCTGCCTGTAAACCTGGAGATTTAAAAAGAAGTAGAGCCAACAGCAGTGAAATGTACACATCAATGTATGCATTTAGGTACTGCCATATCCTATACACAGAACCCAGTCTACCCCTATTTGGCCATACAAGCAATATTAAAATTACAGCTGTAATTTTATTTAGCTATTATTTTAAAATGAGAAGGAACCTCATAGATCTTTTAGTCTAAAAAAGAGGAATATGAGATTAAGTGAGATTAATTAGACAATTGTTTAAGGTCACATAGGTAGGAAGTATGAAGGGAAACTAAATCTAACAGTAACGTCATGGTGTGCTGGGGTTTCTCTATCAGGATGATATCTCCCCCCTCCTAACTGGAGGTTTCCATTGCCCTGGGCCCTGTTTGTACTGCTTGCCCTGGGTGTAGAAATTCTTAATTATGACTCTGAGACTAGAAGCTCACCAAGGATACTTTTGGTTCTTAATCTTATCCCATGACCTATGAATACTTTGATGTACTCCCCACGAGGATACGGTGATAAATAAGATGACGTCCCTACCCTCATAAACTTTACAACTTAATTGAGGGATAGTGGGGTTAAGATAGAAAAACAAAAATGAGAATACAAAGCAGATGATGATGCATGTATTAGAAATACATGAATAATGTGACATGGGAACTCAGGAAGAAAGAAGCGATTCTGGCTCATGTGAATCAGAGGTGAGCAAGAAGAGGTGTCATAGAAGATGAGTCTTGAAGGGCAGAAATGAGGAGAGAAAAGAATTCTAGGTGAATGGAATTATAGAAACAAAAACATAGAGGGAGAAAACAGAGAGAACAGTCTCCTCCCCCATGTCTGTCTGGCTCTGCCTCTGCCTATCTATGTGTGTCTCTGCCTCTCTCTTCTCAATAACTCAAGCCAATCCATGACTTGCCATTGACCCTGTTAAAGAGAAGAGAGAGTAGCAGAAGGCCTGAGAGATAAGCTGGCTTAGGCACCAGAGAGGAAGCTGGCTACCCAGACAAAAATCCCCAGGGGAGCCCAATATCCTAAAAGAAGCACATTTGGCTGGGAGCTTTACTAAGGCAATCAAAGTAGGAAACTACCCTTATTCAGATTCAGTCAAAGATACTGTCAGAAAGGGCAAAAAGTCTTGGTTTGAAGAACTCTGTTATAGCTAAAAAGTGTAATCACATGTGCCAGCTAGAGAGAGTTGCTAGACTCACAGGCCAGAAGACCTGAGTTCAAGTACTGCTTCTGATGCCAACTGTCAGTGTGACCCTGAGCAAATCACAAGTTTGATGCTATCAGCAACTCTCTAAGACTAAATGGAAAGTTCCAGTTTCCATTGGTAGAGTGAGTTTCCTCATTTACATCAACAGAACTGCAGATTCAGCCCCAGTCCTTATCCTAGGTTCTCTACTCCACTGGACAACTCTTTTAACAACACTGGGCCTCAGCTACCAAGTTGTGAAGAAGGTGTAAGACTTGCTTTTTTTGATAGGCGTATTTCCTGGCACTAAGTATACGTTCTTTTCTTTTTTTTTTCTTTTTAGGATAAAAAGATAGTTTTGTTTACTTAGTTATCAACTTAGAAGCCAACAGCATCTTTCTGTTTGTTTATCCTATAGCTTCTGGGTATCTTGCCCTCTTTCCCTCTCTGTCCCAGTTACAGTCCACAGATAAGATTAAGAAAGATCTATTCAGTGGTATTAAGTTACTAGTCACTTTTGAGTGAAGGTAATCACAGGCAGACAAGCGATAAGGTTGAGAGGATCTGAGAGAGGAAGACTGGTGGGAGTCCGGTGGGCTGGTCACCCATCAACCTATCAACAAGCCTGACAGCCGTGAGAGCAGAAGAGTTTTTTTTTTTCTTTCTTTCTTAAATCTGTGAACATTTCCCAGAAAGAAATAGTAACTTCTTCTATTGCTGGCAGTGGTGCCTGATGAAACTCTGAAAACATGGCCTCTCCCTCCCCTTCACACTGGCCTCCAAACAGGCTGATGCAAATAAGTCCTGACCCTGCAAGGGGTCTGGGGGATGGCAGCCAGGAGCTTTACAACAAATACGCAAAGAATGTTATTTCATTCCTGGCATCCTGGGGAACTGGGAAAGGGAAATCAGGGAGTGAGGGAGTGTGTGTTGGGGGGGGGGGGGAGTTGGTGACAGCCACAAGTGGAGAAGAAGGTTTACACACTGGTTTGTTGCTCTTTCTGCCCTAGATGCTGAGAGGCAGACTTGAAGGCAATCACTTTTTGGAGGGGTACTATTAGTGAAGGTAACAATGACAATGCTAGATGTTTAGCAAAGCCTCACTTTGGCTATAGTAAATGTTCAAAAGACATGGCAAATGAAAAGGAGGTCAACGGGCCACAGAGTGGGAAGGACAATATGTCATCATCATCATCATCATCATCATCATCATCATCATCATTATCATCATCATCAATCACCCTTTGGCAATAACATGTAATAGGGTACAAAATGATATAATAGGAAGGCCTCTGGTTTGGGAATCAGAAGATGGGGGCTTAGATTCTGACTGTGCTATTTATTTACTACCCATGTTCTCCTGAACAAGTTATTTTCCCTCTTTGGGTCTCAGTTTACTCATCTATAATTTGAGGGGGTGAGGTTAGTTCATTTCTAAGGTCCTTTTCAACTCTATATTCTATGATCAAATGCTATACCATGTGGCTATTCATAGGGTTCAAGTATATGCGCTCTAGAATGAAGAACAAAACAACCATAATTTGGCATAATGACAAAGTACACTGGGTGAGAATAAAGCCCCAGCTCTGTAATTCTATACTCCAGGCCTCAGCTTCCTCAGGATGATCTTTAAAAAGTTCTCCCAGATCAGAATCCTATGAGATAACCTGAAATATCTCTTTCAGCTCTAACATCTGATTCTGAAGTGTGCTCCTGGATGTATTTTTGGTGTATGGGGCAGTATTTTTTTCTTTTAAACCCCCATGGGAAGTGGAGGAATGAAGCAGAAGGAGAAATGGAAGAGGTCTGGGTTTTGTCTAACCTTGGACTTTCTACACATCATTAATGACAATCATGTGCATGCCTCTAACACCTTTCCAATGATGACCTCAAAATAGCTAATAGCATTATTCTGTTCTGCAGATGGAGGTGTGTAGTGGGGGAAGGGAGAAGGTCCTGGGAGGGTGAGCAATGCGCCCACCCAAGATCAGTGGTGGCAAAAGCAGAAAACACACACACACACACACACACACACACACACACACACACACACACACTCCTAAACCCAGAAGCAAGCTTGGGCCTAATTTAATCTTTTCTTAGATCATTAGTCAAGGAAGAAACTCAAGTAATCTCAGAATGGGAAAGGGACGTCAGAGGATATTTAATTCATCATGTACCTTATACACAGCTCAAGTGTTCATGAGATTACAGATCTAGAACTGGAAGAGACGTCAGAGGCCATTTTAGCATACTTAGCCTTATCTTCAGTATAAAGAACTAAGGCCCAAAGTGGTTGTAACTTTCCCAAGGATCCACAGGTAACATTAAGAATAGTTAACATTTACATATTACTTTAAGATTTGCAAAACATTTTATGAATATTACCCCATTTGATCCTCACAACAACCTTGGAAGTTAGGTGCTATTATTATCCCATTTCACAAATGAAGAAACTGAGGCAGACAAAGGGCAAGTAACTTTTTTCCAGGGTCACATAGCTAATGAGTCTAGGAGGCAGGATTTGAACCCACGTCTTCCTCACTCTAGGTACAGTATTCTACCCATTGCACTACCCAGATGTCCAAGTAAACAATAGAGTCAGGATTATAATTCATATCCTATGCCTCGGAGTTCAGCACTGTGTTATCTCTAATCATTCACCCTCCACTTGAAACACTTCCTGTGGTAAGGAACTGATACCTCTTAAGCTAGTCCATTCCACTTTCAGATGAAATATATTAGAAGGAAGGTTTTGTTTGTTTTGTTTTGTTTTTCTAATGTAATATGAGTTCCTATATAACACATAAAGCTGAAATCTTTCTTGCAATTTTCACTCATTTCATGGCTGCTTCATCCATTCTGACTTCTGACATCAAGTAAAACAAATATTTGCTTCCCCCTTTTCTTTAGCTAAAAGTCCTACCAATGTGGGATTATAAAGGACACCAAGTATTCTTCTACTCTCTCTTCAATGTCTTTCTTACACCTTACTGGATTCTGTCTCTTCCTTAAGCACCTTGATACTATCCCCCTAATTTCTCAGAATCTTTTAATTGATGTCCCTTTAAGTGGGTCATCTCAAATCTGGACCTCAACATGTAGGCCTTATGTTTCACTCTTACCCCCATAGGAACATATCTGTTTCTCAACCCCAACCTGTTCCCAGGTAGATGACATGGTAGGGAATAGAAGGATATTCTAAGCTATATCAAAAGCTTCTGTATAATAGTGTCTTAATATGCTACCATTATCAGGGGTGTTTTTGTTTGGATAAAGAAAGAGTTCTTCAGAAACATAATGCCATAACCCAAAGGGATGAATATCTAATAATAGACCTGAAGGCATCATGGCAGTCAGAGTAACAGTGGAAAGAACACAAAACTAAGAGCCAGGAGCCCCAAGAGTCTAGAACCAGATTTGCTGCTAACTTGCCAGGTCATCACAGTCAAATCACTTTGTTCTCTTGGCCTTATTTTCCCCATCTGAAAAATGAGATACCAAGCCTTCATGTTACCTCAAGCCATGTCCAGATTGTACTACCTCCCTCTGGCAATCTTCCTCTACTCTCTCTCACCAAAATCACCTGGATCCTGCCATTAAGTCTCTGGGCTTTTGTAGGCAGGCTTATTCCCCAGACTTCCATATTGCTTTCTGTTCTCTTCTACATCTTACTAACCCCACCCCCTTTATGTATGGTCTTCTCCCATTAGAATATAAATTCTAATTTATAGCCAGAGACTGTCTAGCTAGCTTGCATTTGTTTCAACCACTTAACAAACATATTATTATATATTCATTCATTCAGATTATATTGGAGGCTCCTTCTGCTCAGTGGTTTAATGAACTGCTTTCAGAACAACTAACAATAAATAATGATAAAACAATTTTAAATAAAATTCTAGGAAAAAAGACTACATTGATATATCTAAGAATTATTCATTACTATCAATTTGGATTTATACCTTGCATGTATAGATGGCTTAGCATTAGGGAAAAAAATTAACACAGCCACATGGTTATATCAAGAGAGTCATAAAAAGCCTTTGACAAAGTAAGATATTCATTTATGCTAAAAATGCTATGGAGTTTTGGTATAGAAAGACCACTTATTCCCTAATGTAAAAAATGAAAAGTCAGCATTATTTGCAGCTGGTAAAGAGTAGAAGCTTTCACAATAAATACAAGAATAAAGCAAAGATGCCCCCTTTCAAACATAAGAAAAAAGAAATAAAGACAAAAATATCAGCAAAGGAAACTAAATTATCCCTGTTTATTGTTGACATGACGGTTCACTTAGAAACCTCAGACAATCAGCAAATAAACTGAGATAATTAATAGATATAGTAAAGAAACAGGATTCAAAATAAATTTACAAAAATCAATAGCATTTCTATAGAGCAAAAACAAAATATGAGAAAATAATAGAAAGAAATCTCATTAAAATTATAAAATACATCAAATATCTAGCAGTTAATCTACTGAGGAGTATTCAAGACATATAAATACAATTTACAAAACAGTCTTTTTAAGAGATGAAGGATAACTCAAATAATTACAGTAGATGGAAATTAACTGTTTATGAGTAGACTAGACTAATATAATAAAAACAACAATATTACCTAAGTTACAGATTCGGTACAGTATTGTAGCAACTAAATTCCCAAAGAAGATGCTTTATAGAGGTAGTTTAAATGATAAAATTCATTTGGATGAACAAAAGATTTAGAAAATCAAAGGTTAAAAAAAGGACTAGAAAAAAAAGGATTGAATGAGGAATAGCACTTCTAGACCCCACACTATGCTACAAAGCAATAATCATCAAAACTATTTGATACTATTTAACTTTTTTTTAAAAGAGTAGGTCAGTGGAACAGACAAGATAAGCAAGAAGCAAAGGCATTTTAATAATCCTGTATAACTTAGGAAATGAATCCATACTTGACAAGAACTAATGAGAAAACCAGAAAGCAGTTTGACAGAAATTATGTTTAGCACAACAGCTTATATCACATACAAAATAAATTTAATGTAACTATAGGACCAGTATGTTAGAGTTAAAATCATTTTAAAAAATAGAAGAGAACCAAAGATCATGTATCTTTCATAGCTATAGCTAAATAATGAATAAATGGTCACAAAAGATAATGTTGATTGCATGAAATTGAAAATGATTTTGCACATTCAAAATTAAGACAATTATGAGAAGAAAAGCTGTGGATTGGGAAAAATAGTCTTTGTTCAAATAACTCTGATAAGGGTTATTTATCCAAGATATACAGTAAACTAACCCAAATATTTAAGAACAAGAGCCATTCCCCAATGAATAAGTGGTTGGAGGATTTAAAAAAAAACACCTCAAGAGTTTTAAATTATTAACAACCATAAAAAAGGCTATTCCAAGTCACAAATAAGAGAAACACAAATCAAAGAAACTCTTAAGTTTCACCTCACATACAGAAAATGGGCAAACATGATGAAAGCTGGAAATAGTCAATATTGAAAAGTTTCAGAAATATAAGTAAACTAATACAGTGTTGGTGGAGCTGTGATGTACTTGAATCATTCTGGAAAGCAATTTGTAATAATGCTAAAAAAAAAAAGAAAGAAACTGACTAGAATTTATATATCCTCTAATAATAATAGCTAGCATTTATATAGTGTTTAAGGCTTGCAAAGCACTTTACAAATATTTAATTTAATCCTCACATTAGCCTTATACTGAGTAATTCCCTGGCTTTGCTCTCCAAGTAGGATGCTGCTCCAGCTATGTAGGTGAATTCATTTTTTTTCTCCAAGGAGCATTACTAAGTTCTACTCCTTGAATGCTTGGAAACTCTTGAACTTGAAAACTTGGGTTGAGTGGGTCCAGTCATATCTATTTCTGTTATAGCTTCTGCAAAAGATCTATTGATACCCTGGCTGCAGCTAATACCTCTCAATAGGAAGTCCATTCTTGGGAACTCCAGTCTCTGACTTGTGTTCAGAAGCTATTGATGAGCACATGCAACTCCACCCCCCATGGGGAGCGAGAAGAAGGGGAAGGAGGAGAAATTTCCTCCCTTTTGCTGCACTCTGTAAGAAAGACTCCAGGCAAAATTTGAAAAAGTTAACTATAAAGAACAGACTGTTCTGTCTTTTATCAGCTACGGTAAGAGGCAGCTCCCGTAGCAAGAATCTTTTCTCATGAGATTCAGTCAAGGTTTTATTGTTTCCCTTCAGCAAGATGCCAGTGAGCATGTCAGCATTCCACAGTTAGTAGATGCCCCTCAGATGCCTCCAAACAAAGACCTACAACCCACAATATGAGTAGGTTTATGGGATAATTCATCAGATTGATTAGGTACTCCCTTGATCTGTGTATGTCTTACCCACCTACACAACTGGAAACTCCTTGAGGACAGAAAGGTTAAGGTGCTTGTTTTTCCCTCATGTCAGTGTCTAGCACAGTGTCTTTCTTGTATGTAGTAAGTACTTAACAAAAGTTTGTTGAATTAAATAAAACAGTAGAATTAGAAGGGGCTTCAGAACATAAAATAATAAGAGCTACAATTAATGCTGGACATCATCTAATTTAACCTCCTCATTTTGTAATTAGGAAAGCCACTTCTAGAGAAAGGGAATCATTTGTTCATAATCAGACAATAACTTCCATTTACATTTTAAGATATGCAAAGGACTTTCAAAATAAGCTTATGAGGTATATTATGTCACCATTATTACCATTTGACACATAAGGAACTAAACCTTGGAGTGTTTACCATCTTCTATGAGTTGTTTTTCAAGTAGATGGGATGTACTAATTCATCCATAGTCACCCAACCCCTACTGGGATCAACCCTTCACATGGCCAGAGCCACTTAACTTGCTTTTTGAATTTAGGCAATCACCTTCTCTCCCCAGGATTTTTCTTATTTGTAACAATGAGAGGGTTGAACTCAGTGATCTTGTTTTATTTTATTTATTTTACTTTTTTTTTTAGGCAATTGCAGTTAAGTGACTTGCTCAGGGTCACACAGCTAGTAAGTGTCAAGTGTTTGGTCTGAGGCCGCATTTGAACTCAGGTCCTCCTGACTTCAGGGCCAGTGCTCTGTCCACTATGCCACTAGCTGCCCTGAACTCAATGATCTTGAAAGCCCTTTCAGGCTCTAATACTCTGGCTTTTGTGGTTAGGGATATAGCCTATATCTATGAGGTATAGTAAAAATAAGTGACCCATTTGGGGTTCTGACACATGAACATAATGTCCTATCCACATGATTTAACCAGTTACATTTTAGCAATGACCTCAGAGAGGGAAAAGAGGGAAGTGGGAATGCAGAAGGAGAGTGAAGAGAATATGGAGAAAAGAAATAGGAAAGGAGAAAGGAAAATCAGAAAAGGAGAAAGAACAAGGTAGAGAAGAGGAGAGCAGAAGGAAACAAGGGGAAGAAAAAGAGAGAAGAAAGTTGAAAAGAACTCCAATAGCCTGACTCCTTTCACTGGAATGGCCTAAGTCAACCTCTGGGCTCAACTCTCTAGACACATTTGGTTGGAGATTGAAGTAGTCATAATCATCACAACATCAATGGAGATGTTGCACCTTTTTTAGATGAACTGGATAAATGTTGAGAACTAAGTCTAGGAGGGATTGAAATCCTCATGTTACAGAAAGGGTGGCTGAAGGCCAAAGAATGGAGGCTCATACTTCAAGGTCTCCTATCAGATCTTGTATCTACACTAGTCTTGATGCTGAGATCACATAGCTTCTCCCTAAGACTAGTGACCCATGACAAAGGAAATGTGGGCTCCACTCAGATGAAGGAGCCCTTTCTTTGGCATAGACCAATCTTTTCTCCTCCTTTCATCTGTCACTAGCAACAGAAACTCTGCCATCTCCCTAGGCTCGGGAGGGAGAATCCCATCACCCACTCAGGAAATGTTATGGTGCCCCAGTTGCCATTCAACTGACAGATGTGGGAGCAGGTTGGTCCTTCCCCAAGAATGAGGGTGGGGGACAGGCATCTGGCCTCTTCTTGGTCCTACTCACAGAATGAAACCCCAAGGACCTGTCCAGTGGGAGTATGAGCTCTGAAAAGCTGGCCTGGAGGAATTCCTGATGACTTCCATATTATTTCCAGTAAATTTTGTGCTGATTCTTGGCACAAGTGGCGGAAATGAAGAGGGTAGGTTAGGAATGTAAATAAAGAGAAACATTGGGATTTAATCTAATATATAATTATAGTATCCATGGCGGTGGCGACGGCAACCTCCGCAATGGGTTACACAGGCAGCTCCCCCAAGGGGCCTTTCATGGGGGGGGGGATTCTGGGTAGGACAGTGTGGGGAACAGTACTGGCCTTTCCAAAACTTCTTGTCTTGCCCCCAGGGTTTTTTTTTGTTTTGTTTTGTTTTGCTGTGTGTGTGTGTGTGTGTGTGTGTATGTGTTTTAGAGCAAACCCTCTTGCCAGAGAAATCAGACTTCATTGTAAAAATGCACAGATACTAAAAGAAAAAAAAAAGAAACTGTATAAATGCCCCAGCTCCAAGAAATAGCTTAGCAGAGAGGAAAAACGTCGACTGTCACAAGGCTATGTTGAGAAAACCAATTATACAAAGAAAGCAAGTATCAAAAGTGAGCATTCAGTAGGATCTGTAATGATAGACATAGCAGGTTTCCCTTTTTGGTCCTCAATTTTCTCATCAGCCTACAGAGATTTGACTAGATGATTTTAAGGCTCTATCCAGCTCTTATTCATATGATCCTATGTTGTCTGGAGTTTGAAAGGTGAAGAGCCAGTGACTCTATTTTGTACTTGTCTGGCTGTATCTGATAATCATCTTTGTGATCATAGGAACTAGCTGTCTTTTAAGTAAGAAGTGCCCAAGGATCACATGATTTAAAGCTGGAAGGGATCTTGAAGGCCATCTTATCCAACCCCCTTATTTTACAAATGGAGACACTGAGGACCAGCAACTTGGCAAAGGTCAAACAAATAGTGTCTGAGGCTTCCTTTGATTCTGGACTCCGTGCTTTCTCCCCTATACCATACTGTTTTCTGTACCAGGAACGGTGGTAGTAGGTAATCAAGTCTGGATTTAAGTCAAGATTATGTCCTTTCAAACACAGAAGTCTTTCCTTTGTAGTGGAAGTAGAAATGAGGCAGAACAGAAAGTTTTTTGTGTAGCACAGTTTTACAAGGGTGGCTGGCTTCAGAACAATATTAGGTGTGCAGTTCTCTAGCTATTAACCCTTATTCTGAGGTACACAGTGACTGGTCATGGGTATTTGGAGCTGATATTCTGTTTCTTTGGGAATTCTCACGGAGTTGATAGGTTAATAGAGGTGGGTGGGTGTGGAGGGGGGGGGGGGATTTGAGGATTTGTAATCTGTGAGAACTGGTCCTGAACCACAAGACTTGGAACACACTCCCTCAGCATGATTTGGTAGAACTTCTTGTGAGTGAGGATGAGCACTGGATATTGGCTAACTGCTTTGGGTCATTCCAAAGGAAGGTGAGAAAAGGAAAGTTGTCTGGGCCCAGAATCGGGGATGCATGGGAAGCATTGATGGTAGATTTGTTCAGGGTCAGTCAAACAGCCAACGGCATCTGCAAGAAGTAGGGATTCACCTGATAAATCAAACTAAAACCAAGATCTCCCACAAATGGCCTACTTCCCCAAGGGCTTAGGAATTATTCCCATTAATGAAGCATTTGAGGAACTTGCCCCTTCCCTTTCTTACTCAAAAACAAGACAAGAGAAACAAACAAGGAAATTCAATTTAAAAATGACACTGAGCTGATGTTTTTATTTTGTCACAGTGGGGTGAGTTTAGGACAGAGAATTAGCCTTGACTTTTACTTTTCTGATGTCTTGGCCTATGGCAATGTTTGACATTACAGGGATGGAGGGGTTTCAAATGCAATTAGTCTTCCTAGATGCAGGGGTCTATTTGAACATGCCTTCCTGTGAGTTTGAGCATGTGTGTACTCCCACAAGCCTGTGTACTTGGCCAGGGCCTGGCCCATTTGCCTTTGACTCACCCTGCATCTCACTTCCTTTTTTTTTTTTTTTTTTGCATTTCTTTCCTTTCTTTCACTCATCCCATATAGCCATGAAAGTCATAGAATCATATGTGACCTTGGAGAACACAGAGTCCAACCCTTTTGTTTTAAAGATGAAGAAACTAAGGTCCAGATTGGTATACTTGTCTAAGGTTAAACAGGAAGATATTAGCACCCCTGGGATGAGACCTTAGACCTCTGGACTCTTAACTCAGTAGTTTTTATAATTTTGCACATAGCTTCTCCAATGTTTTAGACTCCCTGCTTGTGCTCTGCCTTGGGCCTACCCTATCAGAAAATACCCATTCCCTAGATCTTTCTTCTTTGTTTCACCCTGCTTTTTGACTCAAAATGTCTCTGTGTTATGTCCCAGTCTTAACTCCATGACTTCTCTTTGTTGGGAAATTAAGAAACTGCTATGAAATATAGTACTAATAGTACTACAGTACTAATAGTACTACACTGTCAGCCTACAGTGGTTTGGTCTGTTGCACTCTTTCCCCTGAATCTCATACACATTTAAATTTTAAATGGGGTATTCTATGCCTTAAGCCAAAGCAATGAGTAATGATAGGAATTTCAGGAAATATTGCAGGTCTGTGAGGTAGACACTTTTGATTAGGGTGAGGTCTTTCAGTACCCCTCTGCCAATTTCAGTATGTCACTTTGAACCCTACTTTTCTCATTTATAAAGTGAGAAGGTTAGTCAGATTTCTAAAGTCCTTTTCAGTTTTAACACCCTTTACAGAGGAAATATAGCACAGAGAAAAGAAAACTGGCCTTGAAATCAGGTGGACCAGGTTTCAAGTCCTTCCTCTGACATATACTCTCTATTTGACTCTGGGCCAGCCACTTAAACTCTGAATATTCTAGGCAATTCTTTTAGGAATAGAGATTACAGAGAAGCTGTTGTTTTGTATTGGTAAAGGGAGTTTCTTCACCTGAGAGTTCTTCATACCAATAAAATCACAGGCCTAGTTTCTGTTTCTACTATTCTGTGAGCTTTGTGCTCTGCAGACCTCAAAGTGGTATATAGATTTGAATCATTATTATTATTTGTCTTTATATGGAGAGCAAGCTTGAGCAATGATTGGGGGACCTGTGCAAGAAACTGTGTGACTTCAGAAATATTACTTTACCACCCTTGACCTCAGTTTCTTCAACTACAAAATAAAGGAGTTGGGCTAATCATTGAAAGTTTCCCCTTAGGTCTAATATGTTATGATTCTTTAAAAAGAAAGAGAAAAAAAAAAGAAAGCAGAGAGATGACAGAGAAATATGCAAGACATGAGAGAGCAACAGAGAGAAGAAATACAAGGAGAGAGATGAAGCACAGGTAGAAAGAACAGGAAAGACTGAGACAGGGAAGAAAACCAAATGAAGTTATGAGGGAATGAAGAGAGGCAGAGAAACTTAAGAGCTAAAACATAAACTCTTTTTAAAAAGCTTTTCTCTCCCCTAAAGCAAACTCCAAGCCGAGTTGCTAGTAGAGAGAAAATTATAATCCTGAAGTTTATGGGAGGAGAGGAGCTAGAAAGAACCAGAGCTGTCCCAGACACTAGCCTGGCATCTTTTCAGAACCACCCAATTCCCATTGATATTAATAAAATAAATTAAGAAAAGGAAGCATGTAAAGTTATAAACAGAAAGTCTTGCTTCAAGCACGTTTCCAGACAGAGAAGAAGAGATGGGGAAGAAAAGACTTTTCCTCTTTTGGAATCTGTCAGTGAATTGCAGAGGGACCAGCCCAGGGTGGGTAGTGGGGGGAGACCAGAGGGGGAACGGGAAAAGTATTAATCAAAATATTTGAAAGTTGACGGTCGATTTGCCAGCTCTCAACTTTAACTGCTTTTGGGATTCCATAAAACGTTTCATTACTCACTGCAAATCAGGGTTTAATTATTTCAGCGGTGCTGACACCAAGTCCCTCAGTGCCTTTCTTGTCTTTTCTCTTTCATGTGAATTTCCCAAAGAGATTGTCTTTTCCTCCCACTCAACTGGGCAGCTGGTCCTCTGACCCTTTGCCTGGGTACTGCCTTTTTCTAGTAGATATCTACTATCCCAGGAGAGCCAGAAATGGGTGTGGGGGTGTTTGGGGAATCAGAGGTGTGAGAAGAGGTGAGACAGCACAGGCCAGACAGGCTCTAATATGTAACAGAAAGACTTCATCACTTCTTTCCTCCTCAGACTTAGAAGACTATGGGACCAAGGGGGTCACCATTAGGACATTTTTGCAAGAAATATTATTTTGATCATAAAATTATAGATCTGGAGCTGGAACACACCTCAGAGGCTATCTATCCCATTCTAGTCCTCCCAAATGAGAAAGGTGAGGGCCAGGGGGATTAAGTATTTTGCCTAGGATTCCAAAGTTACTAAGAGGGTACAGAGAAGGCATCTGAATCCAGGTTATAGGACTCTAGAGGCAGTGTCCTTTCCACTATCCCATGTCATTCTCCTACTTTAATTGAAAAAAAAAGAGTCTTTGACTTCTAACTGCCTCTAAGGTTAAAATCCAAACTCCTTAATCAGACAGTGATGGTCCTCTGTAAGCCACCTGTTCAGTCTCATCTCCCCATGTTTCCCCAAACACTTGACTCCAGCCTCATCAGTCTATTTTTTACCACTGGAACCTGGCATGTTCTTCCCCATGTCTGCGGGGAATGGTGTACCTTTGGTAGAATGCCCCTTCTCGGACTATCCATAGATTCTCTATCTTTCAAGAGCCAGCTCAGATCCCACCTCCTATGACCTTTCCTGGCTCCTGAAGTCTGAAATAATTTCTTCCTCCTCTGAATTCCTATATAATGCTCAATAAGAACCATATTTTCCCCTTCAGGTAACAACATCATTCAGGCCAAATGAGATATCAAGAAAAAGCCTTGGTTTAAGATCACATAGTTCTTATCCATTACTATTGTCTAGGACTGTGTATTTATCTATGGGCATAGAAACAAGCATTGAGGCTGAAAAGCATGAAGAATCAGCATGCATTTTCATCTTAAGTGGACAGATAAGTCTTATAGTTTTTCATTTGGATCTTCAAGGGTTTTGGAAGGAAGAAAAGGAAAGAAATGAATCCCACATATTAAAAAAAAGAGAGAGAGGATAATTATAAATATACAATGGATTTCATGGTTCTACTGTGAAAAAATAACTTAATGTTGCAAAAATGTCGATTTTCTAAGAAGTGGTATAGTTTCATGGAAAGATGAGCTTTATTCACATTTCTGTAATTAACTGTGTAAACTTGGGCAAGCTAATTCTCTTCTCTGAGACTCAGTTTCACAAACTATAAAATCAAGTAGTTTGATTCAATGATTTCTAATTTCAAGAATCTCCATTTTAATACAACATAGTATGTTCTATGGTTTTTCCAGTTCTAACATTCCCTATTTAAGGGTCTCTTCCAACATTAGCACTGTATTTTCTCTGTTCTAACATTCAAAAATATTCTGCGTTCTAAGGTCCCTGTCAGTCCTAATACTCTATGAATTATCAAAGGTATGAACTGAAACTTCTCAAGGTACACGGATCTATGTAGAGAACACTTCAGAGACTAACCAAGATGGAATAACACATGGTGTTCCTTTCAGAAACAGAATCTCACTACAAACCAGTATTTAATAATTTGAGTGCTGCTGACATTAAGTCCCTGAGTGCCATTCTTGCCTTTTTTCTTTCACATGGATTTTCCAAAGACACTGTCTTTTCCTCCCACTTCCCCCATGTTCACCCAGTGCTTTCATTATATCTTACTTGTAGAGACCATCAGGTTCCAGACACTTGAAGATGACTGAATAGATGCTAACTTCTGGGACCTCACCATGACTTCTACCAGCTGCTACGCAAGATGTTCCAAGGCCAGAGAGCAAGTCATCGGCAAAACTTAAGAATTCTCCTGGAGGAAATCAAAGGGTTGAGAGTAAAGGTTAGAAGAATACAGTAATAACAATACCCAGTCCTAGATACACAAACATTTCTCATATTACCAAAATGAATTAGATCATATGTATATTCTTAGTAGTTCTTTTTTAATATAAAGCATCCAAGGGCATAGGATAATAGGATCATAGATTTAGAATTCAAAACAATCTTAGAAGTCAAATTATCCAAGCCCTATCTTTTCTTAATGAGGAAAATGAGGCTTCAGTGAGGTTGCGGCAGGCCCAAGGTCGTACAAATAGTAAGTAGCCATAACAGAACTTGAACCTAGGACCTCAGACCTAATATCTAACTCTCTTTCCATTGTATCATGTTGCAAAGTCACATGGATAAACATGAAAATTTTTTTTTGGTCATGCTATTTCTCTACTCAATAATATTTAAAGGTTCCCTAGTGAAAACAGAATAAAACCCAAACTCCTCAGCCTGGCATTCAAGACCCTTATAATCTCGTCCTGCCTATTCAAACTTATCACCCACTGATATCCAACATGAACTTTTTATGCCAGCTAGACTACTCTCTTGACTGTCTCCCTATCCACCTTGAGCACTGGGATAATTAAATATTAATAACTGAGGATAACCAATAAATACATTTGAGATCACAGGGTAGAAATAACTTATTTCAACAGAACTGATATCTAGATCATTGACCTTTTTGGCTGGGGCAATTTTTAAGACTCCATCTCCATTACACATAGCTTTAGATTCACCTCTTCTAGGTTAAAAAAATGGGATTTCATGGAACAGTGGAAAGCTGATCTGGCAGTCAAGAGACCTGAGTTTTAATGCTGGCTTTACTCCTAGTTTGAGTCATTTCCTCTCTCTGGACTTCCATTTTCTCCTCTATAAAATGCGGGAGGAGAATTGGCTTTAATAGTCTCTAAAATCCTTCCTAGTTTTGAGTCCATGAAATTTGTATAACTAGTTGGGTGATGATGGACAAATTCCAAACCCTTTTCTGTATCTTCATTTCTTCTTCTCTAAAATTAGGAGGTTATATTGGATGAAGTGTTGCTCCCTTAAACACTGTTTCCTTCACTTTTGAAAATGTATCTTGAAACATTCAACATGATGAAAGACTGCTAGAATTGCACAGAAGTATTAATTATTATAAACTAAACTGTGAAGAATCACAGAGCATGTGACAAAATATGGAGTAAATAATAATTACTAGAGAGAGAAAAGCATTCACTTTTGATCACATTGCTTGCTATTCAGTAATAACCTTCCAAGCAGTTCATAGACAAGAATGTCTATAAATCTCTCCCTAAAGAATTCTAATTCTTCATGATCCTCCTAATGAGACATTGAGATGCAGACTCTGGGCAGCAGATTTTTTTCCCCTAGGTCTTCAGACAAATACCTTAAGTAGAACTTGTATCCATCACCATTTACCACTTCTGAAGGAATTATCATTTGAAAAATAAACAAAATAAAAAACATGACTAAATTGTCATCCCAGACATAAGGAATTATTCTTGTCCTGATTTTCACTAACTAGCTTTATGACCTCGAGGAAGTCATTTCCCCTTGATGTAGGGGAAACAACACTGGAATTAGAAACAGAAGCCTAGCTCTATTATCTATTCTCTTGGTTATATTTGGTAGGTCTCTTCAGCTCTGTAGCCTCTCTATTTTCTTCTACTAAAAATGAAAGGGTAGGACTATTACTACTAATAGCTAACATTTATATAGCACTTATTATGTGCCAGACATAATAACTTAGCACATTATGTGCTAAGTATTTTATAATCATTATTTCATTTGATCCTCACAACATCCCTGGGGGTAGGTGCTATTATTATCACCCCCATTTTACGGATGAAGAAACTGAGGCAAACAGCTGTTTAGTGACTTCTCCAAGGTGATGCAGTTAATATGTCTCTAAGACTAGATTTGAACTCAGGTCTTCCTGACTCTGAGCCTAGCACTTTATCCATTGTACCACCTAGTTACTCTCTAAGGTCCCTTGTAACATAAAATTCTACGATCTTAAAATGCCTGGCACAAAGACATGCCATCTTCTTTAAGAATGATGATAACGATAAATTTACAACTACATAACATTTGGGAATTATAAACTACTTTGAATACACTTTCTAATTTGATGTTCATCACATTATTGGAGGTAGATAGTTTAAGTACCATGTTTTGTTTGTTTGGACCAGATTTGTGATTTCAGTGGTATAAGGAACTCTCAGTGAGGAAAACACCTATACTACTGCAAATTGACATGTACTGTGCAATTTATCATGTCAGAGGTCACTTAAAGATTAGGATAAATCCCAGGGTCACTCAGCCAGTAATTGTCTTAGGTGACATTTGAACACAGATCATTCCAACTCTATGGCCAAGTTACACTATGCAAAACTGCCTACGTATTACCATCCACATGAATATGTGGGCATACTAAGAGAACATATCAGTCTCCTATTCAATAAATCTGAGTGACTACCTGCTGCCTTTAGAATCAATTTTCTCCTCCATAAGTGTTTAAAGCCCATTACAACTTAAACTCAGACTACTTTTCTAGCCTTATGAAACATTATTTTCTTTCACTTGCTCTATAACTGTAAGTTCTTTGAGAGTAGGAACTGTTTCAATTTTATCTTTGTATCCTTAATACCTAATAGAGTGTCTGGCATTTCAAAAATTAATAAAGGCTTGTTGATTAGATAGCAATCCATCAAGCACATAGCTGAATAAAAATCAATTATCTTATAATCTTTCCAACCAAAAAAATCTTCATATTTGCACCAATATAATAAGAACTTTCCTTTATTGAGATATATAACATAAAGACTAATATAGAGCAATAACTTTCTGACTCTTTAAACAACCATTTTAAGTGGAACTTTACTTCTCGGTTACTCCTTTTGAAAACAACAAGAAAAACCAGCAAAGAAGATAAAGCAGGAGGAAGTGGTACATCCCATTTCTTTCCCACAACTATTCCAACAAAGATTTAGAAAAAGAACCAGATTGAGTAAGGGTAAAGAAATTAAAATAAAAACAGCCATGGGTCATTTTTTTCAAGCCCACGATTGTGAAATCAGCCATAGTTGAAACTATAGAACAGAGGTGGACCTTCAGCTCTGTTACTCTAAAACTGTAGAAGCTTCTAGTTAGGACCAGTAACTCTTTACCTGAGTTGTGACATGGGGTGAACCTACAAGTCTGTTGCTCAGAATGAAACCAGAGTCCAGAGACTACAAAGTTCAGACAAGGGAGGAATGGCAATCAAACCATGGCTTTGATTATATTGCTCAAAGCTTGTTGAAATTTTCCCGGACTAGCCCCTCAGATCCTTGAAGAACTATTATGGAGACCCAGATTTCAAAGGTACAAACCCAGAAGAGAAGAATTTAAAAGTATTTACAAACAAAGGCTCAAAAACAAAAACAAAAAAACAAAAACAAAAACAAAAACAGAACTTGGCCACAAGGTCATCTATAATTCCTGGAAGAAATGAAGCAAGAATTTTTTAAAATTATTTTTATCTAGTGAAATATTTCCCAATTACATGTAAAAAATTGACAACCATTTAAAAATTGAATTTCAAATTTTCTCCCTTCCTCCCATCCCCTCTCCAAAAAGCAAGCACTTTAATGTCAATTATACATGTGAGGTCACATAAAACAAATTTCATATTAGATGTGTTGCACACGAAAACACAAAATAAAACAAAGTAAAAAAAAAGATATGCTTCAATCTGCATTCAGAGTTTATCAGTTCTGTCTCTGGAGGGAGAGAGCATTTTTTATCACGTACCCTTTGCAATTGTCCAAGTAGCTAAGTCTTTTACACTTGATCATCCTATAATTTTGCTGTTACTCTATACAATATTCTCCTGGTTCTGCTCACTTTGCATCAAGTCATATAAATCTTCCTAGATTTTTCTGAAACCATTTCTTGTCATTTTGTATAGAACAATAATTTCTGTCACAATCATATGCCACAACTTGTTCAGCCATTCCCCTATTGATGAACATCCCTCAATTTCCAATATTTTGTCGCCACAAAAAGAGCTGCTAAAAATATTTTTGAACAAATAGCTCCTATGCCCTTTCCTTTGATTTCTTTGGGATACAGACCTAGTAGTGATGAATCAAAGGGTATGCATAGTTATATAGTCCTGTGGACAAAGTTCCAAATTGTTTTCCAGAATGGTTTGACTAGTTTACAAATTCACCAACAGTGCAATAGTGTAACATTTTTTCCCACACACTTTCCAGCACCGGTAATTTTCTTTTTCTGTCATATTAGCCAATCTGACAGGTATAAGGTGGTATGCAGAGTTGCTTTAATTTGCATTTCTCTAACAGTGATTTGGAGCATTTTTTTCCATGTGACTAATAATGACTTGGATTTCTTTTTCCAAAAACTGCCTGTTCATACCCTTTGACCATTTATCAACTAGAGAATGGCTCTTACTTTTTTAAAATAAATTTGGCTTATTTCCCTATATTTTTTGAGAAATGAGGCTGTTATCAGAGAAATTTGTAAAATTTTTTTACCAGTTTCCTGTTTTCCTTCTAATTCTGACTGCATTATTAGTTTTGTTTGTGCAAAAGCTTTCATGCAATGAAAATTATCTATTTTACTTCCCATAATCCTCCATCCCTTGTTTGATCATAAACTTTTTCCTTATCCAAAGATCTAACAGATACATTTTTCCATGCTCCCCTAATTTACTCATGACATCATCCTTTATATCTATATCATTTATTCATTTTAATCTTATCTTGATGTACAGTGTGAGATGTTGGTTTCTACATATGCCTAGTTTCAACCAAACCACTTTCCTGTTTTCCCAGCATTTTTTGTTAAGTTCTTACACCCAAAGCTTGGCTTTTTGGGTTTATCAAACACTAGATGACCGTATGTTGTGTACCTAATCTATTCTTAGCCAATACCAGATATTTTGATGAGTATTGCTTGGTAATATTGTTTGAAATCTGGAACTCCTAGGCTGCCTTCTTTCACATTTTTTTTTCACTGATTACCTTGAAATTCTTGACTTTTTGTTTTTCCAGATGAATTTTATTACTCTTTTTTTCCACCTCAATAAAAAAATTCTTTGGTAGTTTGATTGATATGGCACTGAATAAATAAATTAACAGGTAAAATTGTCTCTTTTATCATACTGGCTTGGCCTACCAATAAGCAATTAATATTTTGCCAATTGTTTAGCTCTCTCTCTATTTCTGTGAAAATTGTTTTGTAATTGTGTTTACATAATCCCTGGGTTTGTCTTGGAAGGTAGGTTCTCAAGTATTTTATATTGTCTGCAGTTATTTTAAATGGAATTTCTCCTCCTATCTCTTCCTGCAGGGTTTTGTTGGTAGCATATAGAAATGCTGATGATTTGTGTGGGTTTATTTTATATCTTGCAATGTGGTTGAAGTTGTTAATATTTTCAACTAGTTTTTTAGTTGATTCTCTTGGGTTATCTAAGTATGCCATCATATCATCTGCAAAAAGTGATAGTTTTGTTTCCTTATTGTCTATTTTTATTTCTTCAATTTGTTCTTGGATTATTGCTATAGATAGCATTTATATTACAATATTGAATAATGATAGTGAGAATAAACGTCCATGCTTCACTCCTGATCTTACTAGGAAGGCTTCACGTTTATCCCCATTATAGATAATGCTTGCTCTTCATTTTAGACAGATACTACTTATCATTTTAAGAAAGATTCCATTGATTTGTATGCTTTATAGTTGTTCTTAATAGGAATGAGAGTTGTATTTCATCAAAGGCTTTTTATACACCTATTGATATAATTGTATGATTTTTGTTGTTTTTGTTATTGATTAAGTCAATTATGCTGATAATTTTCTTGATATTGACACAGCCCTGCATTCTTGGTATAAATCCCACCTGGTCATAGTTTATGATCTTCGTTATATGTTATTGTAATCTTGCTAGTATTTCATTAATTTTTTTTGCATTGATTTTCATTAAGGAAATTGGTCTATAGTTTTCTTCCTCTGTTTTTTCTCTTCCTGGTTTGGGTATTGAAACCATATTTGTGTCATAAAAGAATTTGGTAGAATTCTTTATCTATTTTTCAGTTAGTTTATACAGTATTGGGATTAATTGCTCCTTAAATGTTTGGTAGAATGCATTTGTAAATTCATCTGATCCTGGGGATTTTATTTTAGAGAGTTCATTGATAGCTTGTTCAATTTCTTTTTCAAAATAGTTATTTAAGTATTCTATTTCCTTTTCTGTTGATCTGGACAGCTAATATTTTTGTAAATATTCATTCATTTCATTTAGGTTGTCACTTTTACTGGCATATAATTGGGCAAAATAATTACTAATAATTGCTTTAATTTCATCTTCATTGGCGATGAATTCACCCTTTTCCTTATTTATACTAGTAATTTGTTTTTCATCTTTCTTATTTAAAATCAAATTAACTGATGGTTTGTCTGTTTTATTGTTTTTTCCCCATAAAACCAGCTTCTAGTTTTATTCATTAGTTAAATTTTCTTCTTTCAATTTTATTCATCTCTCCTCTGATTTTCAGGATTTCCATTTTAGTGTTTAATTGGAAATTTAAAATTTGTTCTTTTTCTAGTTGTTTTTTTTTTTGTAGTTGCAGGCCTAATTTGTTGATTGGCTCTTTCCTTTATTGATGCATATATTTAGAGATAAAAACTTTCCCCTAAGTCCTGCTTTCACTGCATCTAACAAATTATGATATGTTATCTCATTGTTACCATTCTCTTCAATGAAATTATTGATTGTTTCTGTGATCTGTTTTTGACCCATTCATTAGTATAAGATTATTTAATTTCCAATTAACTTTTAATCTATGTTTCTATGACTTTTTATTAAATTAAATTTTTATTGCATTATGGTCTGAAAAGGGTGCTTTTTAAATATTTCTGCTTTTTTGGATTTGGTTGTGAGGTTTTTGTGCCCTAATACATGGTCAATTTTTGTGAAGATGTCATGTACAGCTGAGCAAAAGGTATACTCCTTTCTTTATTCCATTCAGTTTTCTTCAGAGGTTTGTCATATCTAACTTATCTAAGATTCTACTCACTTCCTTGACTTCTTGCTTATTGATTTTATGGTTAGATTGATCTGGCTCTGACAGGAGAAAGTTGAAGTCTCCTAGTAGTATATCTTTGGAATGTCCATTTCCTCCTGTAACTCATTTAATTTTTCCTTTATAAATCTGGATGCTATGCCATTTGGTGCATTTATGTTTAGTACTGATATTATTTCATTTTCTATGGTGCCTTTTAGTAAAATGTTGTTTCCCTGCTTATCCCTTTTAATTAAGTCTATTTTTGCTTTTGCTTTGTCCAAGATCATGATGTCTACCCTTTCCTTTTTTTTTTTTTTTTACTTCAGTTGAAGCGTAATACATTCTGTTCTGGCCCCTTATATTAACTCTGTGTGTTTTGCTGTTTCACATGTTTCTTGTAAACAACTTATTGTTGGATTCTGGTTTCTAATCCATTCTGCTATCCGCTTCCATTTTATAGGTGAGCTCATCCCATTCATATTCAGAATTATGAATACTAACTATGCATTTCGCTCCATCTTATTTTTTCCTGTTATCCTTCTCTCTCTCTCTTATTATCTTGTCCCTCCTCTAAAGTCTGTTTTCCTTCTGACCACTGCTTCCTTTTGCCTGCCCTCCTTTTTATCACCTCCCCTTTCTCTTACCCCCTTCCTCTCCTACTTCCCTGTTGGATAAGATAGATTTTTATTACCAATTAAATGTGTGTGTACATACACACATATATGTATGTGTATGTATGTGTGTATATACATAAATACATGTAAATTGTATACACACATATATTCCCTCTTTGAACTAATTTGAATGTGATTGAAGTTCAAGTGTTACCTGCCCACCCCACTTCTCCCTCCACTGTAAAAACTCTTCCTTGCATGCCTCTTTTATGTGAGATAATTTTCCCTATTCTTCCTCTCCCTTCCTCCTTCACCCAGGGCATGCCTCTTTCACACCTATCCATTTTTTAATATCATCTCAACATATTTGAAAAATTCCTGTAACCCTCTTTCTATGTAGAATCCTTCTAACTGCTTTAATAATAAGGCTCTTAGAAGATACATCTATCATCTTCCCATATAGAAAAGTAAACAGTTTAACCTTATTGAGTCTCTTGTGATTTTTCTTTCATATTTACCTTTTATGTTTCTCTCAAGTTTTGTATTTGAAAGTCACATTTTCTATTCAGTTCTGCTCCTTTTATCAGGAATGTTTGAAAGTGCTCTATTTCACTAAATATCCACTTTTTTTCTTGAAGTATTATATGCTTAGTTTTGCTGAGTAGATTATTCTTGGTTGTAATCCCAGTGCTTTTGCCTTCCAGAATATCATATTCCAAATCCTCTACCTCCTTTAATGTGGTAGCTGCTAAATCTTGTGTGATCCTGACTAAGGCTCCACAGTATTTGAATGATTTCTTTCTGGCTGGTTGAAGTATTTTTTTCTTTGGACTGGAACTCTGGAATTTGGCTATAATATTCCTGAGAGTTTTTCTTTTGGGATCTCTTTCAGGAGCCGATTGGTGGATTCTTTCAATTTTCATTTTACCCTTTGGTTCTAGGATATCAGGACACCTTCCCTTGTTAATTTCTTGAAATATGATATCTATGCTTTTTCTTTCATTAAGGCTTTCAGGTGATCCAAATAATTTTTAAATTACATCCCCTCAATCTATTTTCCAGGTCAATTTTTCTATGAGATATTTCACATTTTCTTCTATTTTTTCATTCTTTTGGTATTGTTTTATTATTTCTTGATGTCTTGTGGAGCTATTCCCTCCCATTTGCTTAATTCCAATTTTTAAGGCATTAATTCCTTCAGTGAGCTTTTGGACCTATTTTTCCATTTGACCAATACTGCTTTTTTTAAGGTGTTAATTTCTTCAGTATTTTTGTGCCTCTTACCATGCTGTTAATTGTCTTTTTAAAATTTTCTTCCTTTGATTTCATTCCTTTACCTAAATTTTCTTCTACCACTCTTACAGGATTTTTAAGATAATTGTTTATATCTTCTAGGAATTCTTCTTGAGTTTGTGCCCAATTCCCATTTTTTCTTTGAGGCTTTGCTTTAGCTGTTTTGATTTTGTTGTCTTCTTTTGAATTTATATCTTGATATTCTCTGTTACCATTGTAGCTTTTTATGCAACTAAGAATAACTTATCCACTAAAAGTAATTATAATCCTTTAGTGGAAAAAAATTGATTTTAATGAAATAGAGGTCAAGAATTCCCGATGAAAAGACCAGGGCTAAGTAGAAACTTTGAAATATAAACAAAGGAATCAAGAGAAATATAAAAGGCATTCCTTCAAAACCCTAATGTCACTGGATCATACAGGAATTTAAATAAGAGAGATGGGCCAAGAATAGTTTTGTTATGTTTTGATACTTTTTAAAAAAGAAAGAAAAGGAAACAGGGAAAGAATATACTAGGAAAAGAAAGGAAGAACTTATTGAATTAGAGGTCACCAATATAAGTCTATAGAAAGGAGGAAGAAAGGGTAGGGGGAGCAGGTGTCATCTAAATCTCCCCTTCATCAGAAATAAACAATTATAGAACAGAGAGACAGACAGAGAGAGAGAAAGACAGAGACAGAGAGACAGGGAGAGACAGAGAGAGGAATAGAAATGTTTAACAGCAGGAACAGAGAGAGGGAAGTGAAGGTAATAACATGTAGCAGTAGTTTTCAAAATGTGATCTGGGCTCCCTTTCCTCCAATTCTGATCAAGGATCTATGATGTCAAAACTATTTTTATAATAATAAAAATATGTTTTAATGTCTAATACGGAAATATTGACAAATATAATCAGTATGAATAAAAGCCCTTTGGGGGAGGGAGGTGTGTTAATAATTTTTAAGAATACTAACATCTCCTAAGACCCAAAACTTTGGGAACTGCTGAAACGAGAGGTAAATTCAAGGAAAGATTAGTTGTAGGTAAAACAAATTCCAGCCTCAAAGGGTGTATTGTGAAATGATATTTAAAAAAAAAAACATGAAAGTTTGTGGTTGGGGGACAGGTTAAGAAAAGAAAACAGTGGAAAGGTTGGAAAAGTAGATTGCAACAAACATAAAATATTGATGCTACCCACATTTCACATCCTTACCATCACCTTCTTTGTAAAGAGAGGAGTAAAAGAGCAAAGAATAAGAAGGGTATAAAAGAACAGGCTGGAGGGAAACACACAAACAATTAATATGTCTGTGAATGTACTATACTTACTCATCCATAAAACAGAAAAGGACAACAGAATGAACTAAAAAGCATAATCTAACAGTATGTTTTTAATTTTTTTTGCTTTGTTTTTTTTAAATTTTTGCTTTTTTTTAATAAGAAAAATACTTGAAACAGAAAGATTCACAAATAGTTAACATAAGGGGCTGGTGCAAAATTGATTACACTTTTATTGAACTCAAAAAAGCAGGAGAAATAATTGTGACTCAGTTAAAGCAACAATACAAATAGACTTGATTAAAAGAGACAAACAAGGAAAGTACATTATGCTTAAAGGTACCCTAGACAATATAAATTCATAACACAAGTGCACCAAATAGTAAAACATCTGAATACATAAAGGAAATAATAAAGGTGTTACAGGGAGAAACAGAAAATAAAATTATCATAGTTAGAGACTTCAATGTACTTCTTTCAGAACTAGACTAGTCTAAAGAGAAGACACAAACAAGAAAGACATTAAGGAACTGAATAGAATTTTAGAAGAGTTAGATATGAAGATCTCTGGTAGTTACTTAAGCAGAATTAAAAGAATCGTAAATTTTTTCTCAAAACTGCATGGCACATTTACAAAAAAATGATTACGTATTAGTGAATAAAAACCTCACAAATAAATACAGAAAAGCAGAAATATTAAATACACCATTTACTGACCATGATATAAAGTGCTACTGAAATAAGGATTAAAATTTAATTTTGTACTAGATAATGATATCCTAAGGAATTGCTGGGTTAAAGAACAAATCATAGATACAATCAATACATTTGTGAAAGAAAATGACAATAAGACATCGCACCAAAATTTGCTATACAAACAGTCCTTAAGGGAAATTTTATATCTCTGAACAGTTTCATCAGCAAAAGAGAGAAAGAACAGATCATTAAAGAAAAAAAAACCCTCCATTTTTAAAATAGAAATTCTTAGAAAACTGAAAAAAGTTAACAAAATTATAAGCAAAATTAAATCAATAAATAAAACTAGGAACTGTTAAATAGATAAATCATAAACTCATTTAATTTTTAAGAAGACAATCAAATAACCAGTACAAATTATGAAAAAGGAGGATTCACAACAAATAAAGGAAGAGTTAAAAATTATTAAAAGCAACTTCACACAAATACGTGCCAATATCACTTAAGAAATTTAACAAACCATAAATAAGTTTCTAAAGGGGCAAAGAACTCAAACCAGATGAATTTAAATGTGAATTCTGTCAAACATACAGAGAATAGTAAATTCAAATATTACATAAAGTGTTTGCAAAAATAACAAAGGAAGGGATCCTAACAAATTCTATTAAACAAATATAATCTTGATAACCAAACCAGGGAGAGCCAAAACAGTGAAAGAAAATTATAATATCCCACTTAATGCTATTACCTTCCTTTTATGATTATTTCCATTTTATCTTGGATATCTTTTTTTTGTGTATATAGTTGTCTACATGTTCTTTCCTCCACTGTATTGCAAGCTCTTTGAAAGCAAAGACTTTCTTACTTTCTTTATTTTAGTGTTTGGCATACAGTAAATACTTAGTGACTTGATTTGACAAAGAAATATTCATCTTAAAAAAATCAGACAAAATATTAACAAAGAGGCTACAGCAACACATCACTAATTTTGTATACTAGAACCAGTTTAGATTTATACTAGAAATGCAAGATTAGTTCAATATTAGGGAAACTATCAACATAATAGACAATATCAATAATAAAAACAAAAGTCATGATTAAGTCAATAGATTCAGAAAAGCCTTTCAAATAATACAAAACCCATCCCTGTTAAAAATGGGAATAAATACACCTTTAATTTGGTGAGTAAACTTTATTTAAAACAACGATCCAATATTATATGCAATGGGGTAGACAAGAAAAGGAAAGAAGAATTAAAATGATCTCATTTTGAAGATGATATAGTTTACTTAGAGAAACATAATGAGTCAAGTAATGCATTCATTGAAACTACTAGTAAAATCATCAAAGTAAGAGGATATAAAACAAATCCACAAAAATCAGTATTTTGGTATATTATCAATATGTTAACAGGAAGGGACAAATTCCAAATTAACTATAGAATTTTACATACCAAAACACATACAAGAACTATATGAATAAAACCATAAAACATTCTTTATGGAAATACAGATCTAAATAATTACAGAAATAATAATTTATCATGGGTAGTCTGAACCAATATAAAAATTATAATACTAATTAAATTTACTTAATCAGTACCACAACAAAATATCAAAGGATTAATGAATAGAGATAGGAAAAAAAACAATAAATTTCATCTGGAGGAATGAAAAATGAAGAATCTCAAGAAAATTTATCTAAAAAATGAGAAGGAGGGGTGTCTAGCAGTAGTAGATCTGAAACAACAAATCTGAAATTACTAAATGATTTGCCACTGGTTAAGAAATAGAAGTTGATCAAAAAGATTAGGTACACAACATAGAGAAAAAAAATGGAAAATGGTAGCCTAGTTTTTGTTCTCTCTCTCTGTGTCTCTCTCTCTTTCTCCCCCTCTCCCTCTCTCTCTCTCTCTCTCTCTCTCTCTCTCTTTCTTGCTCTCATATAAAACCAAAGACTAGTGGATCTATGAATAGTGGAATATTTCATGACCAAACAAGGAAGAACAAGGATCACTGAAGATAAAATTATGTAAATTTTAACCCCCCCATTAACAAAAGAAATGTAACTCAAATTAAAAGAGAAACATTTAATTAAGGGTAGTAACAGGGAAAATCGGTATCACTTTTTCATATAAAGGTTTCACTTTCTTTTTTTAAACCAATACTACATATTTTTATTGATTTTTTCATTTGCAAAGTGTATTGCATAATTATCTTATTTAACCTCACAAAACTCTATGAAACAGTTACATCAATTCCTAGAATATTACAGAATTCTCTTAGGGAAATCTATAATGCAAAGAGAAAAACCAAGAGCCAGAAAGAAAGACAGACTGAAAAGAGAGACAGAGACAGAGAAAGGTATTTATAATGTAGAAAAAAATAGTGAATGAAAAATGATTATGTCATTCATCTAGATGGACAGGACATTAAGTTACTTCATCAATATATCTTGAATAGGTGTTGTGGACATACAGTTAGATATGCACAGAATTTACTCAGATAAAGGCACTAAAGGTTTCACTTTCAAGATATATATATATATGCAACTGATTTAAATTTTTTAGAATAAGAGCCATTCTTTCAATTGACTGATGGTCAAAAGATATGAACAGGAACTTATCAAAGAAAGAAATCAAAGCTATCAGTGGGTATTTGAAAAAAAATGCTCCGAGTCACTAGTGATCAGGGAAATAAAAAAGCAACTCTGAGATTCTATCTCATATCCTTCATATTGTCAAAGGTGATAAAAATGGAAAATGATAAATATTGGAGGGGCTGTGAGAAAACGTGTATCTTCATCGCTTTGTGGAGCTGTAAATTGTTGGTAGAGTTGTTCACAGAAGAAATAAGTAGCAAAACCATCAATGGAGAACTCAGACCAGGACTCCTGATCCTTCTACTATATCCCATTGCCTCTACTTTCTTTTAGTAGTAATATAGATACAGTGTACCTCAATCAGTCCTGATTTTACTCTAAAACATGACCCAGTTTTTTCTATTTGTCTACTTAAGAAACTATGATGGCAGATTCCTTCACATAAGGATGCATATTAATTCCCATTTAAAAAAGCAAATTTCATTTTTAGTAAATATTGAAAATAATTACAACAAAATTGATACTAGTATAGATCCTGAAAACAGTACTGTAAATAATCAACTTTGGGGAAATAGTGACCAAAAATAATTGTTTATGTAGATCTCCAATACATTGGTTACTATAGTTTTACTGTGGAAATCTAAGAATATCAAAATATCTGTAAAAAACAAAGATTCCAATATGTACTATGCAAGGTCTAGAACTATTTTGTTATAAAATAAAGCTACTTAATGGGGACTTTTTCTATCCTCATTATTTTTTTTTCAGTCTATAACTTAGTTGTGTCTACTTTCCCAAAGAACAGAGTGTAAATTGAAGTAAACCAATTTACTGTACATAATGCACTTCATGATTTCTCAGAAAGATGTCAAGGCAATGAAAAGTGTTCCCAAAAGGCCTGGAAAATAGGACATATGAAAAATGAGATGGGGTAACTGGTGGCAGAAATGCTGCTGAATTAAGAGAGGCGAAGGTTAGCACCTGGGCACTATCTCCAGCTGAGTTCTCATAGAAGACAGCCATTTGTCAAAGCTTCTTGTTTTAGCTTCTTCCGTGTCATTTTCGTGAACTTAACTTCAAGCAGATCTTGACCTGATTTTGGATCTTTGGTCTCTGAGGCTCACTTCATGACTCCTGCCCAGACCTCTGGATAGCTTGCTTCTCAACTGCTAGATCTGATCTTGGCCTAGCTTTTTTGTTATCCATGTGGGTCTCAGTTTGGAGAGCTTTCCAAGGTATTTTTTCCTACTTGGGAATGTTAATTGTTGCTTTCTAGTTCCAACATACCCCTCCTTCAGGTGCAGGAATAAAATAAATGATGAATAATATGCAGAGAAATCTCATTTTAACTCACTTAGGATTTAATTTCTGACTGTGCCCTTTTGACCCATGATAATTTATAAAGAAATTGCCTGATTGATGAAGTTTGGTATACTACTGGCCTAAAGTTTGATATGTGGCTCAACCCATTATCTTAAAACAAAATGGGAGCCAATAAAATGCTTTAAATAGGTAAAAAAAAAATTAGAATTCCAATGAAGAAAATGTTACATTCCCATAGTACTTCAAGGTTTGCAAACCAGTTTTTTCACATCTGTTAAGTTGTGATAAACATTGTTATTCTCATTCTACAGATGAGTAAATTGAGATAGAAGAAAATGAAATAGTTTGCTCATGATCACATAGCTAGCACTTGCTAGCTAGTGTGAGGCCAGGATTGAAACACAGGTCTTCAGAATAATTTGATTTACTTAGGTAGTCATTACAGAAATATGTAATGTTGTGTAGCCTACAGTTCAAAGAACCACAACTCTATTGGATAAAGATTTCCCTAACAGTTATCAATAATGACTTCAAGCAGAGTAGAGAACTTTTAAGTAGAATTCTAATCAGATAATGCCCAATTCTTTTTCTTTCTTTTTTTTTTTTTAGTGAGGTAATCAGGGTTAAGTGACTTGCCCAGGATCACACAACTACTAAGTGTCAAGTGTCTGAGGAGGGATTTGAACTCAGGTCCTCCTGACTCCAAGGCTGGAGCTCTATTCACTGCACCACCTAGCTGCCCGATAATGCCCAATTCTACAAAGGTCAGTGAAAAAGACAGTGGATTTAAATTGAGAGAAGATAAATATAGATTAGAAACAAGCACTTACTCAATTTTATTGTATCTGTGTTTGAACATATCAAATTCTATTGGATGGAAGATTAGAACATTAACAGACACGATTCTTAGACTTTTAGTATTTATATTCTTATAATGAGAAAGGTTGTTGAATATAGAAATAAGGGAACAAAGTAGGCTATAAAATTGCATTTCTTGGAGGTCTATGCAAGGAAGTGAAAATACAATAGAGTACAGAGTCAGGACTGGTTTGTAGCTCTTTCCCATATACAGAATCTATACTGTAGTCTACAAATAAGTCACAGAATAATAGGTCAGGAAAGCAAAGGCTCTGAGAAGCCACCTCCTTGAACACTTTCATTTTACATGTAAAGAAATTGAGACCCAGGGAGAATAAATAACTCCTATAAAATCACAAATATGGTAAACGGCAGAGCTGGAATGTGAACCCAGATTTTCTGTCTATGAATCCAGCATTATTCCACTACACCATACTGCTTCCCCCATAATACTCCTCTGCCTCTATCCATGTCATTGCATTTTATAAATAGAAGGAGTCCACTCCAGTAAAGCCTTCCTCCATGCCTCCAATGGGTGCCCTTTGCTTTTTTAAAACTATGGCAATGAAGCATAAACTCTGAAAGAGTCTACTTGGTTTCACAAGTTTTAAATATGAACCCAATGACTAGTCATCATTGGATGATGAGCCTGAATAATGATTATCCACAGAAATCATCAATGGAAGATTTTTTTGGACCACAATTTATGAAGCCTGCTATGGCATGTGATGACTGCCATTGTATTGGTTGAAAAAGCACCTATTCCAACGACATCGTGGATCTTTTGAAATATGGAAATCAAAAGAAAGGATGTTAGAGATTACCTAACGAAATCCAATTATTTGACAGAGAGGAAAACAGCCACAATTAGAGAGGTGAAGTGATTTTTATAGAATCACAGAATCTGAAATTTGTAATGGTCAGCTAATTTAAACCATACCTAATCTCTACAACAATTGCTTTACAATGTTCCTGGCTAGTAGGCATCTAGCTTCCCCCTGAAGACTTGGGTTCAGAGTCCTAGAATTGGAAGGTACTTAGAAGGCCATTGAGTCAAACACCCTCATTTTACAGATGAGAAAACTGAATAATAATAATAGGTAGCATTTATATTGTGCTTTAAGGATGACAAAGGACTGGCTCTCTCCCGCTCTTTCTGTATGTGTATATACATATATACATACACACACATATATGTATGTATATATACATACATACACATACACACATATATGTGTGTGTATATATATATATATATATTTAATCCCATTTGATCTTCATAACAACCTTGAGAAGGAGGTGCTAATATTATCTCTATTTTCTATGATGAGGAAACTGAGGCAGACATAGGTCAAAGTGACACCTACAGAGTCACCCAGTTAGTAAGTATCTGAAGTCATATCTTAACTCAGGTCTTCCTGACTCCAGGTGCAAGGTTCTATCTATTTCACGGTCTAGCTGAGAGAGGTTAAATGACTTGAGCAGAATCCCTACTTCTTAAGGCAGCCTGTTCCACTTTTAGAGAGACCTAATTGTTAGGAAGTTTTTCATCATTTTGAGCCAACATCTGTCTGCCAGCAACTTCCTCCCCATTGGTCTTTGTTTGCCCTCTGTGGCCTAGAACTAACTAAATCTAATCCTTCTTCCACAGCACAAGTTTTCAAATACTTGAGGAAAATTATCATTTCTTCCTTAAGTCTTGTCTTCTCCAGGATAAATAAACATTCTGAGTTCCTTCAACTGAATCTCACATGACTTGGTCTCCAGGGCCCTTGCCATGCCACCATGCCTCCTTTGCATGTTTTCTAGTTTATTAAAATCCTTCCCAAAATGTAACCCAGTTACTCACTAGCAGATCTGAAATGAATATTGATTAACCTATGGAATGAGTGTCCCTGAGAATGTAGTTTCTTCCAAAGATAACTCTAGGAACTCTTATTCCCAAAAAGTTGTCAACTTTTAATGAGATGACCTTCTCTATATATCCCTGAATCCTTGTCCAGTGAGCTCCTTCACAAATGATGAAGTTGCATGTCTCTACTTGTCAAGGTGCCTCTTGGTGGCAAATGTCTACCCCTTTACTCATCTATCATGAGACTAACCCTCAAGTTTATCATCAGGCAAGAGAGCCCTCCCTGGGCCCTGGCTTCCTGGGGCTGCTTTGCCTGTGCCCACAAGGGCCCCTGACATTCTTCTCTGTTTTTCTTTCCTTGAAAACAGATAGGGAGCTGGGAGCTGCTGCACAGGAATGCGCCTGTTCCCCATTACAGCTCTTCTGGGGCTGTAACCCGAGCAGCCCTGAGCCAGACCCCCACACATTTATTCCTTCATCCAGGCTCTCTCCTTGTTCTCATTAAGTTGGGCAGAAAAGGTTAATCTTGCTTTTGCTGAAGCTTCAAAACCAACCCAAGGAAATAAAGTGCTATTTTAAAGATACTCTCCCCCCTTTTCTCTGCCTGTCTGTCTGTGTCTGTCTTTCTCCCTCCCTCTCTCCTCATTCCTTCTCTGTTCTCTCCCTTTCTTGCTTGAGTCCCAGATTGAGTTGAGGTCACATTTAAAGTCAGCCACAAGAATAAATTGAAAACAGGTCAGAAGAAAAGAAAAGAGTAAAAAAAAAAACGTAAAATTATTGGCTAGAGGCTGGCAGTTTTGAAGAAGAGGAAAAGAATTCCACTCAGGTGGTGAAACAGGATCCCAGTTCTGAAGCCACCTTCTCTTTTCAGACAACACTCAAAAGGATTGACTTCCAGGCCCCCCTAGTTCATCTACTGTCCTGAACCAAGTTAACTGAAGGGTAGATTCCATTGATAGGTGATATTCATTCCTAGGTGGGCAGGAGGGAACTGGTTTGAAAATGACTATGCTATAAACTTTGCTTTTATGGTTACTCTCAAAGAACTCAGGTATTTGTAGGAAACAGAGAAGTCTTCCAGGGCTCTGAGCTTTGCTGTAAGAAGACCTTTGGTGTTTCCTTTATCCAAACTGGTATGATTCTGAGGGGCAGGGGTAGGCTAGGAAGAGAGGAGTTAGAAATAAAATGACACATGGCCTCTAATTTCTTTAGGACAGGGGTTGGTTCTTAACTTGGGATCTATGAACTTTTTTTGACAACTATTTCTATATAATTGGTTTCCTTTATTATCTAATGTATTTTATATTCTGCATCTAAAAACATTCTGAGAAGGCTTCACTAGAATGTCAATGGGATCTATGACTCAAAAAAAGTGAAGAACAACGGAATCTAGAGTTAATAAAGAAGGATGGAAGATTTAGTATCAAGTTATACTGTTTTTTTCTATGTCAACTCTAAGTTGTCTGCCAGCACGTTAGTATTAGGAGCACAGGATAGAAAGCATATGCCATAGTCGGGGGGGGGGGGGGGGGGAGCACTGGTACCAGAGTCAGGGTTTGGGTTCAAATTCTGCTTCTGTTACTAAAATGAACAGAAAAAGAAGACTTGAAGGCCAAAGAAAATATAAAACATGCAGCTTGTATGAGTGAGAGGGGAAGGCATACTCTTCCCTTAGGACCTTAGGGATGATTGCATGTAAATGGATCTGAGGGCTTGTTTTAGCACCAGTTGGAGGTGGCCACACACCTCTTCTCCAGCAAATTGCCTCCTAGAGTCACTTCCTATCACTGGGCAGATTAGCCAAGCAAAGTGTAGGGTCTGAGGTCAATAGCCTTGAGCTGTTTTACCCCATAGGTAGCTTTGAGTTCAGTAGTTCTATTAGCTAAATCCTGGTTGCTGGAGATATTCTAAAGTGTGGCTAAGCTGACTGGAATGGTATTATTGACAGATGCGCTTAATTCTCACTAATTCCAAATGTGTTCCTTGAGGGAGTTGTATTTTTGTCAGTAATGGAACACTATTAAGTTTGGAAGACCAAAAAAAAAAAATCAGTTCATAGGATCATAGATTTAGAGCTGGGAGAGACCTTAAGAGTTCACTGAGTCTTTTACTCTTATTTTACACTTTAGGAAACTGAGGCCCAGGTAGGATAAATAATTTGTTCGAAGCTACATAGATTGTAAGTGGCAGTGCAGGGATTTTAACTCCTATTATCTGACTCCAAATCCAGTAATCTTTCTGCTATGCCACATTTATTAGATTTTTAGAACTGTAGGGGACTGGGAGTCAGGGTTCTAGTTTAACTTTCTCACTAACTTCTTGTATAGTAGTGAGCAAATCACTTTTTCTTTTTTGGTCTCAGTTTCTTTCTCTGTAAAATTAGAAGGAGGCAATTAGATGACCCCTGAGAGTTCTGCCAAATCTGACATTATATAATTCTTACTATAACCCTATAAATTGTCATGGGAAGATATGGCATCACCACTTTACAGATTAAGAAACATGAAGAAAAGTTAGCTTCTTAGCAGATAATAAACCACTAAAATGTCAATAAATAAGAATTTATTAATTACTATATTCCAGGCACTGTGCTAAGTGCTGGGGCAGGGGTAGGGGGGAGAGAACCATCCTTAACTTTAAGGAAATTATATTCTAATGGGGAGGGGAAATGACACAAAGATAAATTAGTACATGAAAGATATATATATATATATATATATATATATATACACACACATAGGACAGATGGATGGCAATCTAAGAAGGTAAGGCTCCAGCAGGTGGGGAAAGCAGAAAAGGTCTCCTTTGGCAGGTGGCACTGAAGATAAATCTTGAAGGGTACAAGGAATTCTAAGTAGTGTAAGTGAGAAGGTAGACTCTTCTAGGAATGGGGTCTAATCAGTTTAAGAGCACAGAGATGGGAGACTGAGGCTCATGTAAAGAGCAGCAAGCAGGTCAGGAGAGCTTGACCACAAGATGTGTGCAGGGATGTGATGTATGAACAGACCAGAAAGATAAAAGAAATATGTGTTGGGAAGAACCTTAAATATAAGGAGAATTTATAGATGGTCCTAGAAGTAATGCAGGATGATTGAAATTTATTGAGCAAAGGTATGACAAGGTCAGACAAAATGATTTTGGCAACTGCATTAGGGTTTGATTGAAGTGGGGAGAGACTTGAGACAAGGAGACCAGTTAGGAAGCTACTGTGATAGTCAAGGCAAGACGTGATGAGTTCGTGAACCGGGCTGGTGTCTGAATGAAGAGAAGGGTATATATGTTAGAGGAAAGATTAAAGAAGAAATTACATGACTTAACAACTATTTGGTGAGGTGGGTTGAGTGAGAGAGAGGAGTAAAAGGTGACAACTGGATCGTATACCTGGATGATTGAATATCACTAACAGTAATAGGGAAGGTTGGAAAAGGAATGGGTTTAGAGCAGGCCTGCACAATATTTGGCCCTCAGGAGGGGTGGTCCGTGAAAAACGTAGAGGATATAAAACAGTCCTATACAACATACCGCCCATGGACTATATGTTATGCAGACCTGGTTTAGAGCATAGGTTCCCAAAGTAGGAACTGCCTCCTGGGAGGCACTAGAATGATCGGGGAGGGGGCAGTAGTAGCCTTGAGTGTAATTGGGGGGCATTGAATAAAAATAAGGGGCAGTAGGAGCATAAGGAAGGAAGAGAAGAAAATTTAAAAAAAATATTCATACATGTTTCATCTGTTGTGTAACAGAGTTAAAGTCATAGTGATTACATTATTTTACAAATAAACACATAAAATGCAAGTTATAACCAATCAGTGGTCAAGTCTGCTGACAGGTCTTTTTTATTTATTTTTTTCTTTTCTTTTTTTTCTTTTATGTTTTTTTTTAAATTTTTTTTCTGACAGGTCTTAAACAAGCCAATGTTGGCAGGTAAGCATGTCATACATTGTTAGGAAGTGTAGCATGCTTCTGCAGGAATATGTGTATTTAATGACTTGTTTATAATACAATATTATACAGTTACATGACAATATTGCATCATTAAAATTTCAATGCAGGAAAAAACCACAAATTTATAATAAATTATTAAATTTAAGATGCCTTATCTGAAATTATGCAAATTTCCAATAAACTGTTAAAGGGCTAAAGAAATTAGATTTCTAGGGAGCTGCTGAGTAATTTTTTTTAAAGGGGACAATAGGCCAAGTAAGTCTGTGAACCTCGGGTTTAGAAGGAAAGATAATGAACTGTGTGTTGGACATGCTGAGTTTGAGATACCTATGGAATATCCAGTTTGAAATGGCCAGTTGGCAGCTCATGATTCAACACTTAAGTTCAAGAAATAGACTAAGGCTGGATGTATAGATTTGGGAATCATTTGCATGTATATAATTGAACCCAAGGGAGCCAGTAAGATCACCAAGCAGAAGAGTATAGAGAGAAAAAGGAAAAGGACGTAAGATAGATTTTTGGAGGGACATCTGTGTTTGTTGAATTAAGAGACTTCTCAAGTGTCACACAGATAATTTTCACCCTGCTATCTCTTGTGTAGAAAGTTTGAAAAGAACATAATTTATGAATCAATTAATCATAAACATTTATCAAGCACCTACTATATTCTGTACTCTGTGTGAGTCAATATAAAGACAAAGATGAAACTAGTCCCTGAATTTCTGGAATGCTGTTCTATGGGGAGACCACATGTACACATGTATATGCAAATATATGTGTGTATATACATATATGGGTGTGTCTAGATGTCAATATATACAGGAACATGTGTGTATGTATATACACACATCTATACAGACTCACAAACACACAATAGATATAAACACATATATGTATGTATGTATATGGATAGCTAGCACTTAGCAAAGTGTTCGGCATACAGTAAGCACTTAATAAATGTTTATTGATTGATTGATATGTATTTTGAACCAGACCTATGATTTCATCAGTATAATGAACTCCCAGTGGAGACCTTCCTTTACCAATGAAGGGCAGGGTTTCCTGACTCCAAGGCCAGCTCTCTCTGCACTGCCTCTTATTCAAAATATATACAAAATAAAAACAAAGTCATTTTTGGCCTAGAAACACTCTTTAGGGGCACCATGTCTTCCAGATGTGTTGCAAAATTAGTCACTGGATCCCCCAGTTTGGATGCAACAGTAACTAGGTTTATTTTATGGCTATAGCCTACATTTTCCCTCTTCCAACCCCTCAACTCTGGCTGTCAGCCATTACGCCCTTCTCCTTGGAACACCACCCTTGAAAGAGTGCTCTAACCCTTCCAGCTAGGACCCAGGGGTGAGCTCTACTACAAGTACGCAAGGAGCACCTGGCCACAGCTGAGTGCTGATATCTACAGGAGCACTCCACGGACAAAGGCAATGCCAAGAGGTGAGCTGATGTGACTTTCTGCATTTAGGACAAGAAGGGATTTAATGTTGTACTTCCATTGCCATCAAGAGCAAGTTGTTCCACTTACCCAGGACCCTACAATGTGCCAAAGGCTCTGTAATTTATTATTATAGAACATAACAATATAAAATGGGTTATTAGCATGTGCTTGGCTAATGAGGCCTGTAGTGCTATAAGACTGGATTAATCAGCATAATAAAAATCATCATGGGCCTCGTCATCTCTCAACAAATGACTATAAGGCACTTGGCTGATGTTTGTATTGTTAACATGTATTAAAAGCATATTAATCTAGGAGATGAACAACAAAACCAAGATGAAAGTGAAGGAAGGTAGGAGTTGGGGAAAGTGAGAAGAGGAGGAAGGAAAGAGGTAAGGGGAGAGAGGAGAATGACCTGCATTTATCATTCTTCAAAGAGTACAGATTGTGTTCACAGCCAAACGTGGATTCAGTCACACACTGCATTCCAAAATATGTTATTGTTTTAAGTTAAAACCCAACAACATAAAACGTGCTTTTCATAAGATCATATTTTTTCTAACATTCCCCCCTCTCTCAGAGTCAAAGAAATCATTAAATTCTACCTTCCAGGGGAAAACAAAGAAAAAGTTTACTAGGGTCCCAAACTCATCTACATCAACAAACATTACTGAGGAATTCCATAGCCATTCTTCCTCCTGATTTGCCACAAAGCACCTCCTAACTCCCCAAAGCTCTCTTGAGGAGCCCCAAACCTGGCCTGCTCTCAGCCATCTTGCAACTTCCTGTTTTCCACCATGCATTTATATTAGAAAACACTGTCCTTGTTCTCCAAAAATCATTAGTACATCTTCCCCTTTTCTTCCCAGGCTAGTTTTTTAGTAGGGAAAAGAAAAGAATTGAGCTTTTTTAGCCTTTAGAAGAAAAGGATGAAGGGGGCCCTAGTTACTGTTGCTACATAATTGTTCACAGTACTGCAGGTTCTCATTACTTCTTACTAGTACAATCCAAAAGCTTCACAGGCTCGTAGGATTGAGAGCTGGTGGAAAATTGAGGCCCAGAGTGGGGAGGGGACTTACATGAGGTCACACAGGCTGCAAGAGCCTGGATTCAAACTCAGTATTTCAGCCTCCAATAACTTTATCTTTTCTACTCTACTACCTCTTTCCCCACTGCCACCAACTTTATTTATCTAATGAAGACACTCTCCTACTCAAAAGTCTTCAATGATGTCTATTGCTTGGAGAGCAAAATATACATCATTTGGTGCACAGAAAGTACTTAATACATTTTTGTTGACTGACTGACCCTTAAAGGCATGAATTTTGTATGTCTTTCTATAGGTCCTGTCAGTCATGTTGAAGTAGACCTCCCAGGATGGAAAGTTCCCCAGATTAGTTCTCTTTTATCTGAAATAGCCCTTCCTGAGGGTTTAACTTGGGGCAAATTTGGACTACTTAGTCTGGTCAACATCATCTGTCCCATTCCTACATTTTCCACATGCAACACATACATCTAGATATCTGAGGTGTTAGTTGTTTTCAGCAATCAGGTGCTGAATATTTATCAATAAATAAAATATTTTATAAAAATGTGGATCTTTAATATCAGGCTCTGGTTAGGGCGCAAGGGCAAATAGTATAGGGGAAGAGTTGCTTGGTGCAGAGCTCTTTGGGAAATGTGCACAAATCCCCACAAGTTCCAGCCAATGGGAGTATAGGCAGTCAGTCAACAAGTGCTATTAAGTGCTTACTACGTGGCAGGCACTGTGCTGAGTGCTGGAAATACAAATACAAGAAAAGGAAGGAAGGAAGGAAGAAGGGAGGGAGGAAGGAAGGGAAGAAGGAAGGGAGGGAGGGAGGGAGGAAGGAAGGGAGGGAGGGAGAAAGGAAGGGAGGGATGGAGGAAGGAAGGGGGGAAGGAAGGAAACAGTCTTTGCTGTCAAGGAGCTTACTCTCTAATGGAAGAAGATAACACATAAAAAGAAACTGTAAAGAGGGGAAGAAAATACACTTGGGGGCACAGTACAGTAGAGCAAAAGAGCACACACTGGTGAAGAGGTGATTGGCCTTGGAACCCTCCTGAAGGACATTTTGATCAGAGCTAGAGGCTGCATGGGCTGAGGGGACTTCTGAGTATGGATTCCAGAACTGGATGAAGATAGTCTGGATGTTAGGGATATTATTATAGGGTCATAGCTTTAGAATTGGAAGGGACCTTAAAAATATGAGTCCAAACCTTACTTTTGCTCTCTCTCTTTCTCTCTCCCTTCCTCTCTACCCCCTCCCCTGTCTCTTAGAAATGAGGGACCTGAGGCCCAGCCAGAGATGCTAAATGACTTACTTGTCCTGACTCACACAGTTAGCAAGTGGCCCAGATAGGATTCAAACCCAGGTCCTCCTGACTCCAAGTCTAGCACTCTATCCATCATATCAGGCTGTCCCTCAATATTGTAATGTTGACATTATCCACTGCAGAGCACTCAGGGCCACCTAGGAATAACCCTAGTCTTCAAATGTGAAAGAGGGGCAAGAATACTGGATTGGGGTTCCAGGGCTTTTAAATCCTGTGCAACCTTGGTTTACTCCTTAACTTCTCTTGACCTTAGTTTTCTGATCTATAAAATAAAAATGTTGGACTAGACAATCTACAAGGTTCCTTTTGGTTCTAGATCCCAGGATTCTTACAAAAATAATAGTGACAGTGTGACTTTGGTATAGGAGGGATCTTTCTGCCAACCTTTCGCACTTCTTCACTCCTTATTGTCTGTGATCTTCATTTCATAGTGATCACAGTTTTCCCTTTTACCTCAATGTTTCATAAGGAGCTTTCCTTACTGGAACACTGTGAGAAAGACAGTGTTAATATTATTATCTCCACTTTATAGATGAATTCATTGAGGCTTAGATCTCCCTGAAGAGACTCATCTACATTTATGGAGCTAGAGCCATGACCAGTACTTGAATCCAGCTCTCCTGAATCCAAGTCCCACTCTGCTTCCTAGCATACATGGCCTTATTGATCAATCATTTCAGTCATGTCTGACTCTTCATGACTCCATCTGGGGTTTTCTTGGTAAAGATCCTAGAGTAGTTTGCCATTTCCTTCTCCAGCTCATTTTACAGATGAGGAAACTGAGGTAAACAGGGTTAATTGACTTGCACAGGGCCACACAATTAGTAAGTATTGGAGGCTGGATTTGAACTCAGGGAGATGAGTCTTTCTGACTCCAGGCTTGGCATTCTATTCACTGAGCCACGTTCCTGCCCACATGACCTTATACTGTTTATTATCTTTTTGATAAATAAAGTACCTGTTTTTTCTTCCCAGTTAGATCATAAGCCTTTGGAAACCGGGAACTATCTCATTCTTTTTCTTTTAAATGCTTCCAGCATGCCTAGTATAGTATACAGCAGTTACTCTATAAATAGAGGGACTACACCACAATGTAAGCCTAATTCTTTCTCTTACTACTGTGGGACCTTGTGTTAGTCATTTAAGTTCTCTGGGCCTCCATTTCCTTCTTTATAAAATCATTAGATGCCCCCTAAGTTTGTCTGCAGCTCTAAAACTCTGGTAAAAATCATGCAGATTTTTCTTGAGTGGCAAGTTCCACTGCATTTGGTGGGTGCATGTAGAATGTAGTCTGGATATGGGGAGGAAGGAAAACATGGAGGGCAGAGACATTAATGCAGAAACCCACTGAAAGTCAATCATGTGAAAGCTTAACTCAGCTGGCCCACATATGCTCCTCTACTTCCAAATACCAAGTACAAACTATGTACCTAGTGATAAAAACTGCTGAATTACCATAGTTTTTCTCCCCTTTCTAAATATAAAACTCCTGTTTGAGCACTAGTAGATAGTTGGGATGTCTTGGAAAGATAAGGAGAACTGTTTGTCTTTCTGGTTCTGGCCAAAGTTAATCCTAGACCAAGCTTTAGGTCCAAGGTTTTGAAGTTCTTACCTGAGGCAGAGAATACACGCACTGCCTCCAAGGTAAGCAAGTAAGGAGCCTGGCTATTAGCAGGCAGGAACTTAGAAAGATCCCGAGCCCATCTCTACAAGCTCCCCCACCCCCGCCTGCAGCCTTGGGCCCAGTTCCCATATCCCAGAGAATCCAGAAGTGGTGGAAAGAACATCTGGGTAAAGATGAGTCAGGGTTTCTGGTCGTGCAAGCGACACCATTCCATGGGGCTGGGGTGAATCACTGAGAGAGGAGTGGTCATTGGAAAGTGGCAGAAGAGAGGCTGAAATCCAGCCCAGACAGAAAAAAAACACCTCTTCTGTGGCTGTGTGGCAGGTAGAATGATAGGGATGACCAAGGGTGTGCTTACGTCTAATGTGATCTTTCCTGTCTTAGGCCCAGAGCTAACACACAGAACCATTACATGAAGTCATCTGGTCTGCTTCTCATAGCCAACGCTGGGTTATTTCTTATAAGTCTGTTCTCGAGGGCCTTGTCTGGTGCTGTTTTCAAATGAGTCAGAAATGGGGCTCTAGGGTAAGACTATGTTCACTTCACTTTGGTTCTAATTTCAGGCTGGCCAATGGCCTCGTTTCCCCAATGACTAGCTGGAGGAGCTCTCCATCCTTTGACACCTTCCTTCTCTCTGAGAGCAGTCATGGGGGTATTGATTCAGTTGCCCAGAAGGAGGAATCCTTCCAAGAGAGGGAGCCAGCAAGTAATAGGCTGGGAAGGGTCTCAGTGACCTCATCTGTAAAATGAACAGGTTGGACTAGATGACGTCTAAGGTCTAACCTTCTGGCTCCTGCATCTTAACACTCTATTATTCGAAGTTTGGGGTAGTAGAGAAGCCATTATTGAACATATATGGCCCAGAAAATCTATTCTCCTTGCAGCACTTGATGCAAGGAAGATGATATTTTATTAGCCATTCCCTCCTCCCCCATTAGTTGAATAAGGGAATCATTTCTCAGCCCCTTTGTTTACCACCATCCTACAAGATTTTGATAAATATCTTCTTTTTTCCCATTTGTTAAATTCCCCCTTCACTGCTGAATCCCCCTGCATATTAAAACTCTATTTGAAAAAGGAAGGGGGGGGGAACCCTCCTATAACTCTGCAATGAAAGCTGTAAGAAGTTTTTTCAGCTTGGAAAATTTTGCTAGTCAGTTTTTCCTACTGTTTAATCCCCATTTTGAGTTACCCTGAATGAGCAAACAAGTTTTATAAGGTTCTAATTCATAACTAACCCGTGGAGTTTATGGCTTTACATAGTAAAAATGTATAAACAGGAATAACTCCATGCCTGCTCTCCTGACAGGTGTGGGAATGATCTTCCCAACCGTGCTAGATACTGAGAAGCAGACTGGCTTAGCTCTTTGTAGTTTGAGTGTTTGAGAGTGTGTGTGTGTGTGTGTGTGTGTTTCTGCATGATTGTAGTAGAATACAACTCATGTATTTAGTTTTCCAATGGAATCATCCTCAAAGTCACTTTTCATTGTCATTGCAGCCCCAAGGAATGAGCCAAAGAGAAGACACATTGAGTGTGATGTTTCTGGATTTCATAGAATCACAGAGTATTAGAAATGGAAGGGGACTCAGAGATTGTCTAATTACAGAACATAAAATGTTGGAGATTGTTTAGTTACAGGATAGAGAATATTAGAGCCAAAAGGGGCCTTAGAGACAATATAGTTCAACTTTCTTGTTTTATGGATGAAGAAATTGGGGTCCACAGAGGTGGTGGGATATGCTCAAGGTCATTCACCAGGTTTGCTGCAGAGTCAGGAGTAAAATTCCATTCTCTTGACTCTCAATCTAAGCTTCTTCCAATTCACCATACCAGCTTTTTCACTCAATCAAATAGATGATCATCATAAGTTTATTAAAGTTATCTTGATTATCTTTCTGTGAATTACCCACATTATTGATAGTCTGGGGGAGGAGGAGATTGCGTCCAGGCACATATTTCCGGTACATGGGCTTTCTCTTTAGGATCAAGGTGACCTTATTTGGATACTGACCTGAACCAGAAAGGCCCAGTGTGGGAGAGGGGAAAGAACACACCATTTTAGAGTTTAACAATTTGATTTCAAAACTCAGGTCTGCTATTTACTACTTGTAGGACTTTGATCAAGTCTCCTCCTCCTTCTTCATCTCAGTTTATTGATCTTTAAAAAAAAGAGTTTTGTCTACAAGATCTCTAAAAGACTCCTCCTACTCTAAATCCCATGTTATTTTGATTATTAGGTATCTGATATAAAACAAAATACTAATTTCAAATTCAAAATTCAAAACACCAATTTGGCATTTCAAAGCCAAATAAGGGGAGATTTTTTAATTATCCACTGTTTTTGATTATCTGTATCCTCTTCCACATTAGTGCAGAAAAGCATCCATAATATTTTGTGTTCAGTGAGAAACCTACATAGCAAGCAAAAGAATTCGGAGGACGGTTTCTGATGTATTTCCGATCCTAGCCCATAGCAATGCCAAGCTGACCTAGGGTAGAAAGAAATCTCCAGTTCTTTGGGAAAGAGAATCTAGTCTTTCACCCTCGAGGATAGGAAAGAGAACCACTAGGGTTGAAGTCCCAGTTAAGAAGTGCCAAAAGATACCTCTGGGAGTAAGGACTAATTTCCAGCTGGTAGAGTGTATGAATAGGACAGGAAGTAGTCCTCTGTGCCCATCTACCAGTTAGTCAGGGCCTGGGCAGGGTTGCAAAGGAGAAATCCAATTATCCTTTGTGGAGTGCTTTCCGGCCCATAAAAAGGTAATGAATTTGGATTGCTTAGTATTTTTCAATCATTTCCTGCATATACCAGGCTAAGTCACCAGGAATAGGCTAGGAATTGCTGGCTCCTCTCTATCTAGGAGTCTGCCAGTCAGAGGATAATGGAATAAATAGTTCTTCAGGTCAAGTATGGGTCATTTAAATCATCATCAGAATCATCATAACTCACATTTATAGGTTTACGAAGAACTTTTTACGTAAAGGCCAGTAAAGTAGATAGTATAAGCACCATTTTACAGATAAAGAAACTGAGGGTCAGAAAAGTCAAGTGACCTTCCAAGAGTCATTCAGCTAGTACATGTTGGAGCCCAGATTCAAACTTGAGTTTCCACTGACTCCTGGTCCAGTTATCTTTACACTACATCGTGAAATTTTTTTTTTTTTACTGGACCACTGAGCCTTACTAGCTTAGGTCAGGAGAGCTGAATGATGAAATAGTGGATATGGAAGGAGTTTGAAGCAAAAGCATCTGGATTCAAATCTTGTGTGGACAAGTCAATCAACCTGAACCCCAGGTTCCGTAACTTTAAAGTAAGCATAATAATGCCTGTTGAATTTCACAGGGTTGTTATGAATAACCAAGGAGGAAATATACATAAAATACTTTGTAAAATGTAGAGTATGCTATGTGAAGCCCATAGGAAACCATGAGGCTGGGCTTAGAGAACATAGGTAAAGTAGGCTGCCACCAACTAAAACTCAGAGGGCCCCATCACTCAATATATCATTTGTGAGTAGGGTATCCTAAAAGTCTATTGCAGTTTTAAGTTACTAAAGTTTTAAATTATCAATAACCACTTAAGCTATTAAAGCTTTAAAATGCACTAAGACTTTTGGGACACCTTCTATGTCTTGTCTCCTTAATGAAACTGTAAAGTCTTTGAGGTCAAGGATCATATCTTCTTTTCCATATTGGTTACTATACAATGATGCAGCGTACTTTTTATATCATAGATCATAGAATATTTCAGAATCAGAAGGGATCTTGGAAGTCATCCACTCTGGATTTCATTTGGATCATGAATGCCCTCTACAATATCTGGAGCAAAAGGCAATTCAGCTTATATTTATTTACTAGATCTCAAAACAGCCCATTCTATTGTTGGGAAGCTCTAATTATTAGGAAGTTCCTCCTTCTATCGAGCCAAAACCTGTCTCCCTATGTGTTTTACTCATTTCTCCCAATTTTGCCTTGTGAGACAAAGAGGAATGAGTCTACTTTTTCTTCAACACGTCAACTTTCAAATATCTGAAGACAGAGATAATTTCTTCTTTGAACTCCAGTGTAACATTATCTTAAGCCCTGATCAATTTCATCTTAATGAATTCATGCAATGCTCTAGCCTATTGAGATATTTTTTGGATCCAGGCAGGCCAGTTCCTATACTGTATACCTATTCTAACAAAAATCTAAGAATCATACCAAAATGAAAAATGTTCAAAAAATACAATGAGAAACTATAGTATATGACACAGAATTGCACAAAAAGTCAACTAGAAACTCATGGGGAAAAAGAAAGGGGACTATCACCAAAACCAGCATCAGCACAGGCAAACAAAATAGTGGCCTCGAAGCTCAGTCAGAAATTGCCCAGTGCTATATACAGCATGTAAAGTTCTATGTCCAGAGGCAGTAACAATAGAAAGCTTTCCCCCAAAAGCCCCAGAGTGTTAAGAAGCCAGTAGAGGGGACCCAGGAAGCAACCTTGAACAGCATCTAGTCCGTGCATGGTACCTTTTAGCCTGAGGTACCCCAAGCCCAAGGACCCCAAGGTCCCTAGCACTTGGTCCTGAGACACCATCGAGGATTTTGAAGATCTCTCAGTCAAGCTTAAAGTCGCAGCAGAGATTAATCCAAGGAGATGGAACTTAGCACAGGAATGACCCAGGATGAGAAGAAGCAGGACCAATTAACCCTGACCAAAGCACAACATGGGGCAGAGCCCAGCCTTGACACTGAACCCCAATTCAAGAACTAAGGCTGTAGAGATGATTAAATAGAAGCCACCAAACATCATAAAGAATTACTGTAGAAAAAATCCAATCTAGAAGGAGAGAGTAACCCCATAACAACTGTAGCAGACTCAATGGGGAAACAGGTGGTAAAAGGAATGTATTTTTTTAAAAAGGAAATTAATGATAACTTTATTATATATTTAAAAGGAAAATTAAGTTGTACATATTAGATGCAATTATCTTTTTTTATTCTACTATGTTATGGAAATGCTTGTATTATTACATCTTTTTAAAAAAAGAAGAAGAAACAGTTGCAGGCAAAATAAACTAGATTTTAAAGGGGGAATTTAAATTAAGAAAAGAAAAAAAACAACTAGAAACTAAGGTGGTACTGATCAGGGAATGTCAGAATAAATTTTGGCATCTAAATGTAATAGGAAATTATTGTGCCAAAAGAAATAACAAAAGGAACAGTTTCAGAGGATCCTAAGTATGTACTAATGCAAAGTAAAGCAAGCAGAACCATGAGAACAATTTAAATGAGGACCATAACCTTGTAAATAAAAACAACTTTGAAAGACTCAAGAGCTCAGTTCAAAGTAATGACTAAGTCTCTGAAGGCCTATGATGAAAAATGTTACCCACATCATGATAGGTCATGGATCCACACTAAAGAAAGATGCATACATTTTTGGATGCACCTAGGGTATAGACTTGTTTATACTTGTGTTAATGTTCAGTTGTGTCTGACTCTTCTTGACCCCATTTGGAGTTTTCTTGGCAAAAATACTGGAGTAATTTTCCATTTCCTTCTCTAGCTTATTTTACAGATAAGAAAACTGAGGCAAACGGGGTTAAGTGACTTGCCTAGGGTCACAAGGCTAGTAAGTGTCTGAGGCAAGATTTGAACTCAGGAAGATGAGTCTTCCTGACTCCAAGCCCAACACTCTATCCACTGTCACCTAGCTGCTCCTGTTTTACTTGACTATGCTTTTTCTTATACCTAAAAAAAACTTTCTGCTTTTAATTGGTGGAATCTGTGAGAGGGGTGGTGGTGATTAGCAATAGTAAAGACCCCCAAAAGTTACTGAAACATTTAAAATGTATAGAAGAAAATTCAGAAGGAAGCACAGATGAACAGGACAGTTTTGAAAGTAACTTGTTGAATTTATTATATACCTTTAAAAAAAAGTAAGTTCTTTGACAGAAAAATAAGAAGCAAAAGAAGTGAGCATCCACTTTGTTGTCATTTATCATTGGCTCACCTACCACAGTGGTCCTATCCTTTTTTATAAAAAAAAACCTTTGTATCTTTAAATACATATACTGTCCTTCATTTTCATGACCAATCTCAGCTAATTCTCAACATCATCACTACTGACATTGTTTGAATGGTGTCTTTCCAAGCCCTAATATTCATCCTTGATTGATGGCCTTTACTTCTATCTTTTAAAAATCTGTAATTTGTAAATAAGACAATTCCCATTTTTCCTTCTCATTGGCATCATTTCCTTTTAATTTGAGAATTCCATCTTGGAGTATTTTTTCTTCCCTCTTATACTATCTTAATTCACGAAATTCTATGAAGTCTTTGAAATCTTCTTTCCCAATATCTAGTGCTCATATCAGACTACACCCAAGTTTCCTTTTATTCTCTATCAAAAGCTATAGGAGGCAGCGGTAATTTCACCCAAGATTCCCAACATTTAGAGTCTCTTCCCATTAGTGACAATCAGAAGCAGAATACAATTTATCTTTATCAATTCGTCTATCTTTTGAAGGCTAAAATGATCATTAAGCTAAATCAAAGGAGAGGAGAAAAGAAGACAGGGAGAGGGTAAAAGGGGTAAAAGGGGGGAAGGGGAGGGGGAGAGAGAGAGAGACAGAGACAGAGAGATCCATAAGCAGAGAAAAATTGTAATTATCACTACTTCAGCATGTGCCTGTGCCAGGCTTGCGATTTGTTTCCCAGACTTCTGACATATTCCCTCTTTCTGTCCAAGATATATTTACTAATATATATATATATGTATATATATACACATGTACATACATACATATATACACATATACACATATACATATATACAAACATATACACACACACAAAAATGTATATGTATATGACAAAATTACTTATGTTTATGGAGTTTCATCAAATGCTCCCCATCACACTCTCTGTTGCTCTCCTGCTTCTTTGGAATAAGGTACACCCAACCAAAGTCAAATTTCTGACAGGGGTTTCATTCCATCAAGTTTCAGTATACCTATAGGTTCAAATTTGCTTCCTTGTATCAGGGCCTCTGGTTCTTGCTTGTTTCCTAAATTTTGGTCACTGGGGTATAGAAATTTGAGACCATGGCTTTCACTACTGGTTCCTTCTTTGGATTTTATCTCCTGTGTACTTAAGAAAGTCTCAACTGCTATTCTTTCTTCATTGTGCCTACTTTCTATGGTATCTATTTTTATTTATATACATAAACAATCTTGTCTCTTCCCCATCTTTTTTTTTTCACTTAGAGCTCTTGTAATTATATTTCCAAGACACCTGACATATTCTTACACACATTTGTTATGTGTACTCTATCCCTGGTCAGGAATCTGTCATCTCTATATTTTTAGGCCATAGACCAGAAATCAAAATCAACTATCAGTTAGTACCTTCAGTTTTTCTTTTCTACATCCCTTGTTTTCAATGGTCAGTAGTGAGTAAAATACAACGTATACCTTTATCATCTTTAGTTTCTTGCCAAGGTTTCATAATCTTTGGCAATACTTTTCAGGTTTCCTCTGCCAGTGTTGTTTTTGCTCACATGAGTCAACAAAAGTGGGTCGTAGTCATCTATTTTGTTTTGGGAGGTTCTTTGTGATGTATTGGTTACATGCCCAAGAAAAACAACAGACCTTTCTTTTATTATAATCTCGACAATTAAGTGCTTTAATACACTGAGCAATGACCCACCAACCACCACTAGTCTTTCTTTTTTTGACCATTTTGCTGGAGGATCTCTTACTTGATAGCTTCTATAGCTTTACTATATTATTCCTTCAAGGACAAGCAGCTGTTTTCTTCTCAAAATATCTGGCTCCCTCTTCTTCAAAAAGAATCTCAAATCTGATTTCTTTCAGTTCTAGAAGTATAGTTTTCTTTTCTTTCCCTTCCTCCTTTGTATAACACACACACACACACACACACACACACACACACACACACACACACGTCTATACACATATACATATACACCTTATCCTTAAGGCTCCTCACTTTTTGTTTCTCAAAGTACATCTGATTTTGAATCTCTAGACATTGAAGGAAAATCTTGGAGAGATAGGAGGAGGGCAAAATAAGAGAGAAGGCAATGTGAGATGGATCTTGGAGTACTTGAGCCAACTTTGAGGTGGGAGGGTAACCAAGGGTCCAATGTACTAGGCACCAAGCACAGGCTGTTTTTCTGCTTCCCCCAAGAAAATAGAATGAGGGTTTGTTTCTTGGTGGCTTCTGTAGGGCCGTGGGCTCCAGTTGTAGAGAATATTTCTGTGAGGGCCAAGGGGGCTGGAAAAGGGAACACACAGGACAAATATTTGCAGAATTTCTCAATGAGCTCTTATACCATTTTTCTTTTTAATATTTATCCAGACATAATATGAGGGGGGAACCTACAGGGGTCACAGTCATTGGGGAGATTCCACTGTTATTCTACTCACTCCACTAAGACTCAGGGAGGTAACATGAGTGGCCTTGGGCCAGTCCTTAGAAAAAGAAAAGGGGGGCAGCTAGGTGGCGCAGTGGATACAGCACCAGCCCTGAAGTCAGGAGGACCTGAGTTCAAATCTGGCCTCAGACCAAACAATTGACACTTACTAGCTGTGTGACCCTGGGCAAAGTCACTTAACCCCAATTGCCTTAAAAAAAAAAAAAGAAAAGAAAATAGGAGCAGAAAACATCTGCCAGAGCTAACAAACAAACAGAAGAAGGTCAGAATTACAAGCAAAGCAGAGATGTAGTGAAAAGGATAGTAAAGAAGAGGGTAAGAATGCTGAAGTAATATGTTAGGCCCTCAGTTTTCCAGTGTAAGGCCTATCTTTTAGAGATGGGCTCTTTGAAGACCCAGCTGGTCAAACACATCCTCAACAATCCTAGAACCATAGAATCCCAGAGTGTCCATATCAGAAAGGACTTCAGAGGTCACCAAAGTATGTTCTTTGTATGCTGTTATGGGATATGGCTTGATGATGGGGTTCTTGGAGCTGTAGTGATCACTCATAGAAAAGATGCTCAAGCTACATCCTCCTTCTAAAAATGGATATTTCTGAGATATGAAATGAGTTAGACTGAGCTTACAGTATGGGGTTGCAAAGACTAGTTAAGGATAAGAAAAAGGAGGTCTGAAGGCAATTGATATTCGTGTATAGTTTGTCTGTCGACCCTTTATCTGTTTACATCATCTCTAAAATATAGTTAAGAACAAGGAAAGAGGTAAAAAATCTTCTCTGAGCAGACAGAGTCCATGGAATTTGCTCAAATTTTAGGTACAACTCTATTCAATTAATAGGATCATAGATTTAGAACTGGAAAATACCCTAGAGGCCATAAAGTCCAACCTCCTCATTTTATATGAGATATGGAGAGTTTAAATGGCATGCCCAGGATCACACAGCTGGTATCTAATGTGGAATTTCAACTCAGGTCTCCATGATTATTAGGCCAATTTCCTACCCACTACACCAAATTGCTTCTCAGTTATGCAGTTTCTTAGCTCCAACCCTTAGCTCCAACTCAGCTGTTAAATTGATCTTCCTAAAGTTCAGTTCGGACCATGTCAACCCACTCCCATTCAATAAAATGGAGCAGCTCCCTATTGCATCCAGAATCAAATATAAAATCTTCTATTTGACTTTTAAAACTCTTCATAATCAGACCTTTTTCTACCTTTCCAGTATTCTTATTCCTTAACTATTCTCCATGCACTCAGTGATTCAGTGACACTGGCCTCATTATTCCTTGCTCATGACACTCCATCTTCTGATACCCAAGCATTTTCACTGGCTGAACACACCTGGAATACTGTCCCTTCTCATCTCCACCTCCTAGCTTCTCTGGCTTCCTTAAAGTCTCAACTAACATTTCACCTTCTGCAAGAACCATTTACCAGTCTTTCTAAATCTTAGTACTCTCTAAGACAATCCCCAATTTATCCTCTATATATCTCTTTTGTACATAGTTATTTGCATGTTGTCTCATCCATTAGACTGCAAGTTCCTTGAAGGCAAGAGCTATTTCTTGGCCTTTCTCTGTATCCCCAGAGCTTAACACAGTTCCTGGTACACAGTAGGGGCTTAATAAATGTTAGTTTATTTGGTAGATTAGCTCTTTTCTTCTCATGTTCTATTTTCTTCTTTGTTGAGCTCATCCATTCTCACAGATTTAATTATATACTAAACAGAGGACTCCCAAAGTGAAATATTCTGCCCCAATCAACTGCCTTAAGTCCCAGAAAGAGAACAGCCTACAGAACAGCCTGAGGGATGAGGAATGAGGCAGATTGAAAAGGAGGGGAAAGGAAGGATTTTATTGATGAATGCTCCTATGAGTGAAGAGAGATGGCTGGTGAAGGTGATGAGGACACTCTCTCTCTCTCTCTCTCTCTCTCTCTTCCTCCCTCTCCCTCTCCCTCTGTCTTTGTCTCTCTCTTTTTCTCTCTCTGTCCATATACATGCATATGTACATATACATACATACAGATATGTGTGTGAATACACACACATACATATTTCCCCAGTAGATGAATGGTCAAAGGATATGAACAGTACTCAAAAGTATAACTGCAAAGTATTTACAGTCACATGATAACAATGCTCCAAATCATTAATAATAAGAGAAATGCAAACACAGCTCTGAGGTTTTACCTTATATTCTGCAAACTGGGGTGTGGGGCACAACAAAAATGGCAACAATAAATGTTGCTATTGATTGTTGGAGAGTTTGTGGAAAGATAGATAGACACATTAATACATTATTGGTGGAGCTGTGAAATAGTACAGCCATTTGGGAAAGCAATTTGGAATTATGCAAATAAAGTGACTAAAATGTCCACATCCTTTGAACTTGAGATTCCATCAATGAGCTTATACATGAAGGAAGCTATTGATAAAAAAAAAATCCCCATATACTCCAAAATATTTATAGTAACAGTTTTTTGATAGTTAAAAATTGGAAACGAGTAGATATTTATCAATTGGGAAATAGCTTAACAAATTATGGTATATGAATGTAATGGAATATTACTGCACTATAAGAAATGTGTATGATAAATACATAGAAACATAGAAAGATCTATATGAACTGATGCAGACAGAAATAAACAGAGCCAAGAAAACAATATACACAGTAACCACAATAATATAAATGAAGAGAACTATGACATCCCCAAAAAACCAAAAATAAATATAACAAAATTATAAAGATCAGATAGTACTTGAATGAAGAGAAATTATAAGACACCCCTGACCTATCTCTTCATGGAGGTGGGAGATCCACAGATATTATATATTGCCTGTGTTTTGGGACTTTCTCAATGTTTCAATCAATTGTGCTGACTTAAAAAAATTTTTTTTTCCTCTACAGAAAATATTATTTATCCTATGGGATGGCTCTCTGGGAGGGAAAAGGGGAAAGGAAGAGAAATGGAAATATCAATAAAAAATAATTTAAAAAGAAAATTTGGGAGAGCTTCCTATTGCCTTTATGATCAAATACAATCTCCTTAGACTGGTATTTAAAGTGTAACTCAATGTGGCACCAACCTAGTTTCCAGACTGACTTCACAGTCTTTACTTTCATTAATTCTATATCCCTATCATAGTGCCCCACTAACTCTTCCCTGAACTTATCTTTTGATGCCCTGTCACCATGTACTTTGCATAGGCTGACTATTCCATAGATCTAAAGTGTAATCCTACTTCATCTCTACCTGTTGGAATTCTTCTCTCCCTTCAAGGCCTTGCTCTGTTGCCATCTCTTCCATGAACATTTTTCCTATCACCTCCATCTTAGGTGAAAGTATTTTCTTTGTTCTCTAAGGTTTCTTTCTTTGTTTTTCTGGTAGAGCAGCATACTGTGAGATAGAGGACCTGGGTTCTACTCAGTTCTGCTGCTGATTTGGTGTATGACCTCAGCCAAGCCAGTCTTCTCTCTGCACCTCATTTTCCTTTCACCAGATCAGGAGCTAGTAATCTTTTTGTGCCAAGGACCTCTTTAGCCATTAGACAAAGTTTCTAGATCTCTTCCTAGAATAATGTTTTTGAATGAATAAAATACACATAAAATGTTAAAAAAAAAAAAGTTTATCGACCCTTAGGTTAAAAAAACCCTTCACTGAATGATTATTAAGGTCCCTTCCAGGTCTAACATTGTCTGACTCTGAAAAGTGCTCATCCAACAAGACTCTAGTCCCACACCTTCATTCAAGCCTTCCCTATCTTCCCTATCAAGGCTACACTATCTCCTCCTCCTCTCCACATCTATAGCACTTATTTGTCTCCACTGGCCCGATTCTTATCATTTACTCAATTATACCCTTCAAAGATTGCGATTTTGCCAATGAAAACATCCACTAACCCCTAACTCTGTTTGAAACCCTCTGTATATTGTCCTTGCCATCAAAGAGTTTATATTTTATTGGGGTGAGACAAATACATTCATATACATATATATGTGTGTATACATATATAATATATACATAGATATTTACATACACACACATATTGGATACAAAATGGGTATGAAGCAACTAAGTGGCCCAGTGGATAGAACATGCAACTTGGAATCAGGAAGTTCTTGTCTCACACATTTACTTAATTATATGACCTTGGGAAAGTCACTTAACTGCTCTAAGCCTCAGTTTCCTCCTCTAAAAAAATGACCTGACTTATAAGGTTATTGTGAGGATCAAATGAGTAAATGTAAAATGCTTTGCAAACCTTTAAGTATTATATGTTGGCTATTATTATTAGCTATTTATACAAGTTAATTTGTTGGGGTAGGGGGTGGGGAAGTACTGGCAGCTGGGGAGTAAGGAATGTTTTCCTTAAACACCCAGTCTCCTGCCAGGTATGTGCTTGAAGTTTCTCCAACTCTGCTGAACCTACTAGAACTTGTGATCATCTAAGCCAGTATTGGAGAACCCAAGATTATTCACATGGGCTGAAATAAGGCATCAAAGGAGGACTTATCATTTAGTGCCTTGAATTGTTACTTATCTTAATTGTCTCATTCTCCAAGCTTGCCTATAAGTTCCCTGAGGCCAAGGACCCTGCTTAGCTCATTTTGTATCCCCCAGAGAACAGGTCCTCAGTTGTGGGTGCTGACTGCTCAGTCGATTCATTTATTTACTGATCACGTTCATGGAAGCCTTAGGAGGGAGAGCCAGAGTAATGGCAGTTCCCCCTAAAAGGAAAACACTAGCTTGGGAGCATCCTGGAGGCCAGTCATTCCCAGAAAATAGAAAGTAGGTTGAAGAAGAGGACTTTCCAATCTCTTTACCCATCCTTGGCTTAATCCTCTAGAGAATACTGCCCCCCACAAAGCAGATAGCATTTACCCTTTTAATGCCGTCTGTTTAATGAACATATAACTAGTGTGAGGGTGGGGCCAGACAGAGCCAGGGAGGTTATTCCAATTCAGTATGTTCAAACCTGGCCACTTTTCATCTAACTGGGCCTTCCTCACACCAACTTCTCAGATTTTTTTTTTAAAATCATAATTTGTAAAACCAAGCTGTTCATGGGCCTTATTTAGCAAATTATTACATTGCCATTTTCAAAAGCTCTGTTTAATGAAAACCGGCCCTGAAGACGCAGGCGGAAAGTCAAAGCTACATCCCCCGAGGACGGCGTCCTCACTGGGGCCGCACAAGTGTGGAACATATTTTATAGCATGTGCTGTTTTCCACATTTTGCAAAGAGAAAGAAAAAAGGGGGGATTGATTCTAAAGGAGACAGTGTCTCCCTCGACGGCATTACAGAGTCAATGCCATTCTGTGTGTGAGTGCAGCTCGGCGCCTGGCTTGTGATTGGCTTGAGGGCACACCCGAGTGCCCTGGCTGACAGTTAAACAGGGCACTGGTGTGTGGGGGGGTGAGGTTTGTCAAAGTGGGTGGGAGGGCAAGGCTGCTTGAGGGAACCCTCGGAGGTCTGCAGTGAAAAAGGTTTTGGCAAGAAATGCATGGGCCATTTTCCTCTCTTTTTCACAGAGAACAGTTTTAAGAGGACAGGAACATGGTATAGTGGAGAGCCAACAAGTTCCCACCAGTTGGCTTCTCTCCCTTAGGCTGGCCAGCTGCTCAATATTAGTATTGACATGCTGTTCTCCTGACCCATCTGTACAGTTTCCTACTTCCTTCTACAGAGGACTTCTGCTTGGGTCTTTATACTTTATATTCCATGTAACATCAGTACTGTTTGGGGTAAAACACTTGTGGGTTGCCTTTTAAGAGTGCTTTGGCTCATGTCTTCAGAGGCTCTGAGAATATTAAGAGTAGAAAGGTACCTATGAATCATTTTATAGACCTAGAGTTGGAAGGGGCTTCACAAGTCAACTAGTGCAAGACCCTCATTTTACAGATGAAGAAACTAAGTCCCAAGGAGGTTTAGTGACTTGCCTAAGCTCACTAGGGTGGATGGCATAAGAAAGAAGATTTGAACCTGCATCCTCTGACTCTAGAGCCAGTGGTGGTGGTGGTTTTCCCACTGTACTAGTGTAAACTCTTCATTTTATAGATGTCAGAACTGTCTTAGAGTTATAGTGTGACTTGCCCAGAGTCTTAGGTTCATAGAAATTAGTTTTGGAAGGGAACTTAGAGCTGATATAGAAAAACTCTCCCATTACTTACAGTGAAACCCAGTGAGGTTAACTGATTTGCCTAAGGTCACTAAGAAGAGTGAGATTTGAACCCAGACCCTCAACCGTAAATCAAAAGTCCTTCATTCATTATGCTACACTTTTTACAAGATAGTGGCAAATCTCAAACTAAAATCCAGGTCTTCTAAGTTCCTGTCCAGGAATCTTATTAGCTACAGCCCTTACCAGAAACTTAGGAAATCTCTTTTAATGGATATAGCTTCTGACTTAAGCGTGTTCTCCACAAGGCATCTTCTCTTCAACCTTGTGCAACTCTTCTCACCCCAAAAGTCAAAACAAAAAAGCACCTCTCTGAGAACAAGGAACCATTTTTTTAATCCCCTGCAATATCTAGCACTATACATTTCATAAAATGTTGATTGAAGTGAATTTTAAAAGAACCAGGTGACTGACCAAAACCCAAAGTTCCTCCTCTAGATTCTTTAAACTCATTCAGTTTCTTTCTTTCTTTCTTTCTTTTTTTTGGTTATAGGCAATTGGGGTTAAGTGACTTGCCCAGGGTCACACAGCTAGTAAGTATCAAGTGTTTGGTCTGAGGCTGGATTTGAACTCAGGTCCTCCTGACGTCAGGGCCAGTGCTCTATCCACTGTGCCACCTAGCTGCCCCTCATTCAATTTCTTTTTTAAGAATACTTATTCATCTCCCAAGGTCTTTTTCAGCTGGTGTAGGCTTCATATGTGGTCTCTTTTGAAAGCCATCTGATTGAGGTCCATAACTCTCCTCAATTGATCTGGATGGAAACAGGATATTCTCTTCTTGAATTGACCATTAATTATAGTTCCCTATTCCCAATCCATTGCTTTCACACTGTGCTATTCACCAGCAACTCACCCTCTGTCTTTTGTCATGAGAGGTAAATGGTTCTCACTTATTAATAGGGACAGAATTTCTGTTGTATTTGTAAAGAAGACACATATTCCTACCCCCACCCCTACACACACCACACACACTTTTATTGGCTTGTCTAAGGGAATAATTGCCATTGAATTTGATCTTGGTTAGGGTACATAATACTTTATCTGTTCTTTCAAGCACCCCTAACAATGCTCGCATATTAACAATGTCTCACATCAGTACAAGTCTGGAAGGGCTTTAAATATTGCCTCAGCAACAAAATATTTATTTTTTCTCCCAAGGACCAGACTAACTAAGTTCAGAGGAGCTCATTACAAGAATGTGGTCACCAGGTGAATTCTTTAGTCTAGAACTCATGAAGAATCATTATTTAAGGAGTGCAAGTGTTGCAGTTTGTATAAAGGGAGGAGGGATCCATGCTGAATAAATTGTGGAGTTTTTCAAGTAGGGAAACCAATTCAATCCAATTTTACAATCATTTACTGTATCCTGGGCAAGTCAATGACTGGCTAGGCACTGGGGATACAAAGACAAAAACAAAAATGTCTCTTCCCTCAAGGAGCTTACATTTAATGAGTAAATATAACCTCTCTGGGCATCATTCCAAGAGCCTGGTTGGATCTGAGACAAGAAGTAATTCTTTACAAAATACAAAGAGCTTTCAAATGCAGGACCACACCTAGTTGTTTATAGTGGTTCATTCACTCAAATTATTTTTTAGTTTACTCTCATGAAAAACTAAGCAATCATAAACTACATATCACTACTACTAGAAGTAATAGAAGCAGTAATGGTGATAATGGTAGTAGTTGTAGTGGTAGTAATAAGAGGAGGAGGAGGGGAAGGAGAAGGAGAAGTAGCAGTAGTAATAAAAGTAATGAGGATCACATAGTGTGGAAGGGTATCAGACACCTTTGTTTTGTTTTGTTTTGTTTTGTTTTTGGAGGAAATCACAGGACAAAAAAAATGAGCTTACATTTCATCTGGTAGATATTTTAGATTAATCAATCAGCAAATATTGCTTCTGAAACTGTATGACAGTCACTGTGCTAAGAAATGAGGAAACTGGAAAAAAAAAAACCCACCGTATTTACCTTCAGGAAGTCCTTATTCAAACAGGTGGAAACAACACATAAATATGTACATATGAAGTAGATGGAAGGTAGCCTTATGGAAATACTGTGTAGCCAAGTAATAAGTTCTCTAAGAGTTGTATAGAGACTTCTTTGCAATCATAATAGGTGAGATATACTCAAAAGAACATTAGATTGGGAACTGGGAGACACAGTTTTGCTACCAACTCACTGTGTGACTTGGGATGAATCCCTCCATCTTTTTATAATTCAGTTTCTTCATCTATCAAAAGACATCAATCAGTTCATTCAACAAGCATGTATTAAAAACCAACTACGCGTAAGACACTGTGCTAGGTACTGGAGATACAAAGACAAAAATGAAACAGTCTCTGCCCTCAAAAAGTTTTGTTACATTCAAGGTGGGAGGAGATACAATGTATACAGACAAGTAAATAGAGTATTTATTAAATACTTACTATATGTCAAACACTGGGGATACAAATAGAAAAGATAAGATAGTTTCTTCTCTCAAGATGCTCATACTCCATTTGGGAGAGACAATGTATAAAAGAAAGTTCAACTGCAGAAATGCCTGGAAGTCCTAAATTTATGTCAGTGGGGTGAATGACAAGGTCCAGGAGTCTTGAAATTACTTAAGTAGGTCAGATGATGGTGCTCAGGGACTACAGGGCATAGTGGCAGGGCAGACTGTACAACATGGAGAACTTCAGGATCAGTGACAGGGTAGATGGTAAGGTTAGATGGTCCATCTCACCAAGAGAAATAGGATTGTTGACTCCCATCTCATCCAAGTTGTATGAGTAGTCAAGCAGTCCAAAAGATAAGGGAAAGCAACCCCAGTGATGGTTTCTTATCTTCTCACCAGACAGTGGTTTCAGATGAGACCTGGGATGGCCAAGGTAGAGAGGGAGTTAGGGGGCAAAGGAAAAAGGAAAGATGTCCCTGAAGGTGATTGATCTTCTCACCACTTGGCAGTTCTAGATAGTAAAGAAGCCATATTTGAGCTGAGCCTTGAAGTGAACTAGGGATTTTAATAGTTGGAGATTAAGAGGAAGAACATTCCAAACATCAGGAAAGCTTATAAATGGACAGGATAGATATATAAAAGAAATGGAATGTCATGTTAGGAGAACAGCAAAAGCCAGTTTGGCTGGAATGCAAAATACAAGGTAGGTAGTAATGTGAAATAAAATAGGTTGCAGCCAGATTTTGAAGGGATTTAAGTGTAAAATAGAGGAGTTTGTATTTAATCCTAGAGGAAATCCTAGAGAAAAGTCATTGAAGTTTATTGAGCAGAATGGCAATGTGTTCAAGCTTGTGCTTTAGGAAGATTATGTTGGCAGTCGTGTTAAGGATGGAAAGGAGAAATACTAGATTCAGGTAGAAATTTTTGTAATAGTTCAGGCAAGAGGTGGTGAGGACCCGGCCTGGGGTGACAACAATGTGAATGGGAAAAAAAGTGGAGAAAATATTTGTGACAGCAGAATCAACAGTATTTAGAAACTTATTGGATATGGGGGGAAAGAGTGAAAAAAATTTAAAATGACATCGTGAACCCACGTGACCAGAATGATGATGGTACTTTTGACAGAAATGTAGAAGCTAAAAAGAGAGTTGGGTTTAGGGAAAAAGATAATGAGATCATTAATGGACATGTTGAATTTGAGAACCTATAGGTCATCCAGGTGGAAATGTCCACTAGGAAGATATTGATACCAGAGTAGAACTCAGGGTAGGGATCAAGATTGGAAATTTAAGTTTGGGAGCATCTACGCATAGACTGAACCTACTGCAGTTGGTGTCACAGAGAGAGAGAAGAGAGTTGAGGATATATCCTTGCTCATATATCTCCACTTAGAGGATGGAATACAGAAGATGATCCTGCAAGGGAAGCTAAGGAGCAGTTGGACAATTTAGAGAACAAGTACAAAGAAGCATCGTGAAAAGTCAAGGAAGGGAGTATCTAGCAAGAGAAAGTGGTCAACAGTGTTAAATGCTGCAGAGTAGTCAAGAAGGATTTAGATGGTGATAAAGGTTACTGTATTTAGCAATTAAAGATTATTAGTTGCCATTGAGAGCAGTTTCAGGCAGGTATTAGAGCCAGAAGACAGAAAGGAAGGGTGTGAGTGGGATGTCAAGAAGTGGAGGTCACAAAGATAGATGGCTTTCTAGGAGTTTGATTGTAAGATATAAAAATATCTTGAAGGAATTGCAAGGCCCAATGAAGTTTTTTGTTTTGTTTTGTTTTTCAGGATGGGAAGACCTGCATATTTTACGGGCATGAAGGAAGCATCCAGAGGATAAAGAAAGATTGAAAATCAGAGAAAAATATGGGTGTGACCCAAGATGCAAGCTCCCAGAGTAGGAGGAAAGAAATAGGATCATGGACATAAGTGAAAGGACTGATTTTAGCAAAGAGAAAGGCCACTACTCAATCTGAGATTAGAGTAAATCATCAATGGAGAGGGGATCTGAAGGATAAAACTGGGAAGAATAAGGATCTCATGGTGAATGAACTTTATTTTACTGATAAAATATGCGGTAAGGTCATTTGTTCACAGGAAGGGAGACCCTTAAGGGCTTGAAGAGAAAAAACCTTGGGACATTCAATGTGGAAACTGTGATAGTAAATAAATTGGAAAAGAATAAATAAATGTCTATTCAGCAGTGAGGACCCAGTTAACACTAGGTAATAAATCTATGGTGGATCAACTCAGTATAGATATTCTCCAATAACATGGAGTAGTATAAATGTAGAAGTAGAAAAGGTAGAGAATGGGCATAACACAATATTAGGGTTTTAAAAGGCATGAGGGATGAAAAGGAGAGTGTAAAGAATTTGAGGTAAGACTAGTACAAATCCAAACTGATTATAGGGTCAAAATTTCAAAGGGGAAAAAAGAATGTGGAAAAGGAGTGAAAGATTGGGAAAACAGAGAGAAAAAGTGACTGGAGTTCACAATGGATGTTGATACTGCCATATGAGAGACTGTATAGTGAGTGGGGTGGACAGAACATCGCACAAGAAATCAGGAGACCTGGATTCTAGGTTCAGTGCTGCCAGAACCTCTTTGTGTAACCTTGGGCAGTCTGCTTCCTTTCTCTGGGATTTTATTCCTTCCTTCCTAAAAGGAAAAGTCTCAACCTAAATTATCTCTGGTTACTTTCCATTCTAAAATGCTAGAATTCCGCAATGTGTCATCTTGCTCAAAACTGAAGACATAGACCAAATTTTATCCTTTCCAATCCAAGGAATTTCTAGTTCTATTAAAAAAAGGAAGCAGGATATCTCTTTAGAGTTCTTCCCTTTCCCCCTCATCCCAGGTGAAGACAGAGAGCAAAAGCTTAAGAGATACACAACCAAGTTTTAATGCAATATGATTTTCTTCTGGGCTTTTAACATTGGAAAAGAAGGAAGATTCTCTTGGGAAGGAATATTAAGTATGGGCAAGTATGTTGTCTAGATAACTGCCAATGGGGCTGGGGAGGACAGGAGAGGGTCAGTCAAAGGGATGATTCTGTCTTGCACAGCTGGGGTGGAGAAGCCACATGCAGATGATGGGTGGAGGAGGAAAAAAGAGGGGAGTTTTCAGCATGATTTCTAATAAATCAAGTTTGCAACCATCATCAGCTTGCTCCCCCAGCCCTCTCCCCCCCCATCCCTGACTTTTATTCCTCCTCTCTTGCATCACAGCGGAAGAACAAAGCTGGAAGCTTGAGTCATGAGCTACAGTTGGGTTAAAACCTCAGTGTAAAACCATGACTTCAGGACAGGAGGGGAGGAGGAAGTGAAGGCCCAGAGAGAATTCTCTTAAAGTCAGAAACTAACAATAAAATGTTAAAGCTTGAAGGAACATAGAATGATACAACAAATACAAAAATATTATACAAGAAGCATTGGTTGAACATGTACTGTAGGCAGAAGACTGTGCCAGGTACTAGGAATTAAAAGATCATAGATTTAGAGCTGAAAAAGAACCTTAGGGGTCATCTAGTCCAGGGATGGGGAACCTGTGGCCTTGAGGCCTCTCATATTATAGATAAGGGAACTGAGGCCCAGAGAGGGTATTTGCCCAAGGTCTCAGAGGAGAGATATAAAGTTTAGACAGGACAGTACACCAGCTTTCAAGAAGGTTATAGTTTCACGCATATAGGGAAGAGTTAATACATTAACAAAGATAATAGTAAAATAAACTATGACATATGAGTATATTGGGTGTTCTTTTAAAAATTATATATGCAGTCCAGTAAAATTCATTATCTTTTCTTTGAAACTCACCCCTTTTCTAAACTTCCCTGATTTTATTAAAGGCACAATCATCCTTTGAGTCAATCAGATTTACAACTTTAGAGTCATCGTCAACTCTTCCTTCTCTCTCATTTCCCATATCCAATCAGGTGCCCAAACTTGTCAATTCTCCCACATCTCTCACTTCCATCTTCTTCTCTTAACTCAAACAGAGTCACTTCAGTTCAGATTCTCTTTACCTTTAGTATATACTAGTGGTGTCAAACTCAAATAGAATCAGGATCACTAAACCATATATAAGGATCCTCACAGGTGCAAAATTACTTAGAAAACCATGTTTATTATACTTTAATTTATATTGTTAAATATTTCCCAACTATATTTTAATCTAGTTCAAGCCAGAAGAGTGTTGTGGGCCATGTACGTGATGCTTCTAGTATAGATTATTGTCACAGTCTTGTAGGTGATATCTCTGCCTCTCCAATCCATATCTATCAGTGCTTCCAATTTGGGCTTCCTAAAGTGCTGACTTTGTCACTCCCCTGATTTCAGTGGCTCCCTATTGCCTCTAGGATAAAATATAGTATAAAGTCCTCTTCTTCACATTTAAGGCCTTCTCAATCTAACTCCAACCTATCTTTCCATATTGATTTCACATTTCCATCCCTCCTGAACTCACCCTTCTAAACAAACTGGACTACTTGACATTCTCATACAAAACATTCTATCTCCAGGCTCTTTCTCTTTCCACATGTTACTTCCTATTCCTGGGATGCTCTCTTTCTCCACCTTCACCTCTGAGAATCCTTTCAAGGCTCAGCTCAAGTAATATCTCTGATTAGAAAACTTTTTCCAATTCTATAAGTTGATAGTCTTCTCCTTGTGCTAAACATTAATTTGGATTTATTTTTTATTATTTTTTTAATTTATTGTCCCTATATGTGTTTCTCTTTAGTAAAGCATAACCCCCTTGAAAGCAGGGATTCATTTCATTTTTATCTTAGAATCACTACCACCTAGAACAGTATCTGGTATATAGTAGATATTTTATATTTTACAGAAGAGGAAACTAATTTGTCTATGGACATTTGACTAAAGAAGGTTTTGTGATTCCTTGCCCAGGGTGCTTTCCACCAGGTTCTGCTCTCTTTTATAGATTAGTCTAACAAGGATGAATGATGTGGGTGGATTCAAAATGAACCTCCAAACCTAGTTCCTATGAGTTTCATTTTATAAACCTTAATTCTAAGATCTTTAGTCTTTCTTAGTAGGACTCTTTAGGAAGAAGTATCTAAAAAACCCTTTACTCCTTCTATATGCTTTTCCTTCCACATCTGGACAGGTTAGTCTGGGTCAGGCTAGCACAGAAATTCATTGCTCTTGGCTAAAGGCTGGTGCAATAATTGAAGAACAAAGAGTAGATGCTACAGAATCATTACAATAAGTTATAAAAAATATGACAAAGTCAAGGTTTGTGAGTATAAAAACAGGCAAAATTTTAGAGCTTATTTCATAAAAGGAGTTACCAGGTCAATGAATCACTGTGTTCCATTAGCAGAAGTGTCTAGAATAACTCCACTGATTTTTCCAAGTGGCCAACATAAATAGAGAGGCTCTAAGAAAACACGTATGTTTCCAGGTCAGACAATAAGTGACTGACCTTTCCCAATAATGTTCTAAAGTAAATACTAGTTAAAATTATCCCAAATAACTTCTGGCTCATTTCTATATGTATAGGGCAGATGAAAAGGAAATGTGAAAGGTCCTCTATTTCTGGGGGTTCCCCACAGATGTAGGTTCACTGGACTAGCTTTAGTTGATCATAGGAGGTGGTATGTTTTGGAAACAGGAAAATTTGTCTGGGTTTAAGAAAGGTGAGGTAGACTAGGCAGGGTAACTTCTTTAAAATTCCATATCATCTAGAAACATCTGTATCTGAAGTGTCTAAAATCTGTTAAAGTATTTTTATTGTGAAACTCTTATAAACTTTAGGCAGCCAGGTGATGCACTGGGTAGAATGTTGGATGTGGATCAAAAATTGGAAGAATTGAGTTCAAATTTAGCTTCAGACTCTTACAAAGTATGTGAGCACATAAGATCTCTGTATCTCAGTTTCCTTATCCATAGAGTGATGGGATTGGACATGATGGCCTCCAAGGTCCCTTTTAAGAGTTGATTTAGAACTCTAAATTTATGATTTTATGTTTGGGCAAGGTAATGTTCTCTGAGTTTCTCTCCCTCTCCAGTTCCCTTCTGTGAAAAATCTTCTTTATCCACAGCTGGTCAACATTATGATGGAATTTTGTTTTCCTCTCAAGTGGATTTGGAGCTGATAGAAGCTTCTCAGCTACTGCTGGGACCTGCTGACAAAGCCTTTGGCTACAATGCTCACTGTGATGTCACAGAGATGCTGTCAGGGGTTCATAGCTGGACCGAACACTCAGCCATGTAGCCTAGTCAACTAGCAGAGGTAATGAATTCAAGTTCTGACCTTATCCCTGGTTTAGATCAGGGCAACCATAATAAATTGCTAAATCCTATCCATCTAAGCTGTTACCAGCACCACCAATCAGAGTATGACTTGCTCTATCTATACAAGAATAAGAAGAGTTGATAGTGCCACATTCCCTTTTGAAAGCATTAGGGAGGATAGTCTTTTTTTTTTTTTTTTTTTTGGTGAGGCAATGGGGGTTAAGTGACTTGCCCAGCTAGTAAGTGTCAAGTGTCTGTGGCCACATTTGAACTCAGGTTCTCCTGACTCCAAGGCTGGAGCTCTATCTACTGTGCCACCTAGCTGCCCTCTAGGGACAGTCTTTCAAAAAGTGTTGATTGATCTCAGCATGCAAAACTGCAAAGAGAAAAGCATATTAAAGGTACACATAGAGATGGATAAGAATAGAGGTCAGGAGCTGGTACTAACATGGAAATGGAAATAAGTATCACTATTGTTTTAAAGAATAATACCCTGGAGGCTACAGTGTCAACTCCAATGAATCATTTCATTACAACCTAAAAAATAAAACCTTGAATCAAGCTGTGTGCCAGTCACTAGGTCTTGAGGCTGAAGAAACAACAAAATCATTATTTTCCAGAAGCCATTATAGGAAACCATGACACAGAGAGAAAAAAATCCAAGAGATTTTTTTTTTGTCCTAGAGATGCAAAATCAACGTGCTGCTATAAACCATATGTTACCTCAGAGGGAGGCAGAAGGGTGTGGAAGATAAGAGTCCCATGACCTCTCACTGTCAATCTTTTTTAATTCTTCTCCCTTCCCCACCAAGGTTGTATCATACCCAAAACAAGCATATCTAAAAGAACAAGAGCTCAGCTTAAAACAAAAGGTTTCTCCAGGGACACTAGGGACATGTTTCCCACAGGGGTTCAAAGAAACACAGGGAAAACCACCCAAAGAAAACCTGACTCCAGAACCATACTGTTTGACCATGAAGAGAGGTCTCCTCTGATTGTCTTCCTCTCATGTTTTGTTGCTCATGATGTTCTGAAATTGCAGCATAGTGGAACTACCTAAAACCCAGAATTTCTGGATTTTCTTGCTTTTGAATGCTACACATGAGCAACTGCAGAGGGGGAGAGAGGTTGGTATCCTTATTAGGACTGTTAACAGCAGCTGCTGTCTCCCTTTGTTCCAAAAGATCCTCTTTTATTATGGGAAAAACAAAAACAAAAACAAACCATCTCCGTATTCTGGAATAGATCATGAATTCTTCCTTGTGATATTTCCTTTGATAACCTTTTCAACCTTCTTTGCAATTTTAGATCCAAAGCCCTATAGTCTCTTGTTCCATTATCAATTTATTTCCCACCCTCACACCAGCCCCCAGACCCACATCTGCTCACCCCTCTGCACTGGAGAGGATTGATGAGCCACATTCCTTTCCAGACTCTCAATGGTGTTTTCTTCAGCCTTTACTGGCTGATGTTCTTGGACAGTGTTAGCTATTTTTGGCCCCGCGCTTAGCCAAGGACACAGTTGTGCCAGTGTGGGGCCAAAGGCTCCAAGCCTGGCACAGGGAGCCCCTCAGCATTGAGCCACCCCTCTTCTGCTGGAGGTGGCAGCTGGGTTTCCACCTGTAGCAAGTGTTAGTAGAAAACTCAGGCACCAGGAATCAAGCAGTCTCAGTAAGACAGGGTTTTGTGAGGCTCAAAGCTCGATTTCTCACAGCTGTGATTGAGACCAAGGATATTAACATAATCTTTAACTATTATTCTGAAACATCTGGGGATGCTTTAACAATTCATAAGGTATAGCCTGGAAACAGTTGGAGAATGAAAATTGGATCTTTTCACAATCATTTCATCATTAGATTCCAAATAAGAAACTGATTTTCAAATTGAGTTTTGTGACATTTATGTTTCTTCCTGTTATCTTAAGGAAAGTCATGAAAATCTCAAAATTTCTCTTGTAGAACACAGAACTTCAGAGTAGGAAAGGACCTGAAAACCAAAAATGTCAAAGATGGAAGGGACAGCAGAGATAACATAATTCAGTGCATTCATTCTACAGAAGAGAATATAATTTCAGGCCCAAAGAGAAGTAAGTGGCCCAAAGTCATAGTCTATTATTTGCAGACCTGTGACTGTCAATTTGCAAAGTTATACCACTAACCAGTTATGTGACCATGTTGATGCAAATGAATATATACTAACAGAAGAATTTTAAACCAAACATGGGGTAAGAGACTATTACAAAAAACAAAATAGAGTATTTTGATTACATGAAATACAAAAGCTTTTGCATGAACAAAATCAAGGTAGCTAGGATAAGAAGGGAAACCTTTGACTAAGGAAAAACCAATCATAGCATCAAATATTTGTTAGGAGTGTGATATCTAAGACATCTAGGATATAAAGAGAATAAATACACATATCAGAGGACCATTCTCCAATGAATAAGTGGCCAAAGTATGAGAATAGGGAAGTCTAAAGAGTTCATTGAGTAGAGTAATGATATGATCAGGTCTGTGTTTAACAACCACAAAAAAAGACAATTCCATACCACATCTATCACAAATGAACACTACTAAGATAACTTTGAAGTTTAACTCAGACAAAGCACATTGACAAAGATAACAAAGAATGGAAATGGTCAGTGATGAAATTCCTACAGGATACACATGCTAGTGTACTGTTGCCTTGGAAACATGAATTGGTCCAATCATCCTAGAAAGTAATTTAGAATGATACAAAAAATGACTAAAATGTACATACTCTTTGACTCAGAGATCCCATTACTGGGTACACATGCCCACAGAGATCAGAGGCATAAAGGTCTCATACATACTGAAATCATAGGCTTGTAGAATCATAGATTTTAGAAATAGAAGGCTCTTCAGATGCCAAACAGTTCAAATTCCTTGTATTTGTGTATACTTACATACATACATTCACACATACATACATCTCTTTTTCTCTCTCTGTGTATGTGTGTGGGTAGATAGACAGACAGACAACATAGATACAGATCAAGAAACTAAGGCCTAGAGAAATTTTGTGGTTTGCCAAAGGTGACATAGGTAGTAAGTATTGGAGGAAGGTATAGATAGCTGTGTTGTTGTTGTTGTAGCAAGTAACAATTAACAAAGATTTCTATCAATTTGGAAGGAACTAAACAACTCATGGTATAATGAATATAAAGGAATATTACTGTAATGTAAGAAAGAATGAATATAAAAAATTTAGAGACTAGGAATACTTTTATAAACTGAGATAGAATGAAGTGAGTAGACCCAACAAAACAATGCACAATGACTACAGTACAATAACTAGAGAGAAAAAAAGGGAAGTGAACCATACACAATTGTGCAGTAACCAAGCATGGACTGAGAGAAGAATCCAAAAAATGCCCATTACTTTCTTCACTGCAGAGGGCAAATCTATAGATACAAAATATTGAATACACTTTCAGCCTCCATTGACACTGACATATTAGTTAGTTTTACTTGATTCTTTGTTTGTTTGTTTGTTTTTTTAAGGCAATTAGGTTTAAGTGGCTTGCCCAGGGTCACATAGCCAGTAAGTATCTGAGCCTGGATTTGAACTCAGACCCTCCTGAATTCAGGGTTGGTGCACTATCCACTGCATCACCTAACTGCCCCATTAGTTAGTTTTACTAAACAGCTTTTTTTCTTTTATAAACTTTTGTTATAAGAGACCAGGTAATAAAGGTACGGTTGAGGAGCAAGCCCAGCCTATTTGCAGATTTGCATCAGAGCAGCCCAGCCAAAAGACTCCTGTAGATAAATCCGTCCTCCTGAGAAGCCATGCTCTGTGAGGACCTAGCCTAGTCCAGTTCCAGATAGCCGAGATTAGAAGTGACACCACTTGTCCAATACAGATACCACACTTCTCTATGAATAGCCCCCAAGAAAGACAAAGGACCTGAAACTCCACAGTCTGGGAGTTTTTAATTGATCTAGCCACCTGTGCTCCCTACACATGTGCCTCACTACTATTTACTCTATGGCTGGTGTACATTGGTGGGAGAATGTGACCCAGGTTTATGGGATATTATGGGAATGTTATTTGGTTTTGTCTTTTGAATAAATGCTTTTTTCAAGGGTTGAGTCAGCTGGCTGATTTGTTAATAAAAAGCCCACCAGGGGGTCTCAGGACCAAGAGGAATAAGAGAAACAATCACGCAGAATGCACAATGACTACAGTACAATAACTAGAGAGAAAAAAAGGGAAGTGAACCATACACAATTGTGCAGTAACCAAGCATGGACTGAGAGAAGAATCCAAAAAATGCCCATTACTTTCTTCACTGCAGAGGGCAAATCTATAGATACAAAATATTGAATACACTTTCAGCCTCCGTTGACATTGATTTTTGGGGAAAGTTAGTTTTATCTCCTTCTTAAAAATAGATTTTGTATATTTTGGTGGACCTTCATCAAAAGTCTCTTCAGGCTTCACTTCTTTGTATTTCTCTTCATCAAACTTCATGCTGTTCCCCTGCTCTGTCACTTTGACAACACTCTTAGTACCTTTGAGACACTTACTTTCAAAAAGGTGGTTGTAGGCTGTGACTAAATGATCCTTGTTTGCTGTCTTGGCCACATTTTTTATGTTTCCCAGTAATTTATATTCTGCAAGAAACAAATCTGAGCCATTGTCCTGCAGGGACTTGATGATGTCCTTCTTGGGGAGCACCTCGCTGTGCAGCTGCTCACCACTCCAAATCTGCTGTGGTCCAGCAGCTGCTATCTTCCCCCTAATGTCTCTATGCAACCAGAGCTTGCTTCTCTTGACCATAACCTTGAAGAACCCAGACTCATCTCCAGGAGGAGGCATCAGAGTATCACAGAGGGTTTACAGCAAATCTACCCTTCATGATGGGCTGACCACATGTGCCAGTTCAGCACTTGGGTGCATAGAAGATGACAAATCCCTTGGCTGCTTCTGTTTGCCCATGTGTGTGAATCAAAGTTGAAAGATTCTTGTACTTTAAGATGATAAAGCAATCCCCTTTTTGGTCACTAAGCAGGAATAGCTTCCTGCTTCCTGAGTTCAACCCAGTGGAACTTTAAAAGAAGGGAGTGACTCCAACCCTGGCTGTCTTCTTTTTTAGGCTTTCAGCATAGCAATTATCACTCCCATGAGGGAAAGGGAGAGACAATCTTTATTACCACCTCAGCCGAAATGACAAACTGCTGAGCACATGGTCCATAAAGCTCATGCCCTGCCTAGGTTAGCCTGACTTTTCTGGGTTTGGGGCTGACTTTTCTGTGTTTCTTCTTTCTTGTCACTGGGTGAATGGATATAGATTCTAAGATGGATATGTCCAGGTTGGCAGGCCACCTTGTCGGTTTAAGAGTCTTTGTGGTCCTCGGTCTTTTGATCAAAGCTGATTTGCAGCAAAGGTGTCCCTGGTAAATATTTCAGTGCACTTAGAACAGATGACTACTAACTAAAGGGTGGGCTCAAATCCTGACCCAGTATGCTAAAAGACTTCTACTATGAAAGAAAGGAGGGAATAAGTACATATATATCACCTACTTTGTGCAAGGCACTTTGCTAAATGCTTTAAAAATAGGATCTCATTTGATCTTCACAACTCTGCAACATAGATGATATTATTGTCCCTATTTACAGTAGAGGAAACTGAGGCAAACAAAAGTTAAGTGACTTGTCCATGATCTGCCACAGCTAATAAGTGTGGGAGGTCAGATTTGAATTCAGGTATTCCTGGCCCCAGTCCAAGTGTTCAATCCACTGCACCATCTAGCTGTGCAGAACTCAGGTAAAATGTCAAATACCTATGCAGCAATCCCACAAAATGCCTTATATTTAGAAGGAATTTAAGTATTAACTTCCCAAGAGAATATAATAGAAGTTATTCCTGACTTGTTTGAATATATTTGTTTCTCCCCAATGCACCTTTGTGAGTATTCAGTGTTTAGCATTTCTTTTTGTACATAAGTAACAAATAGCTACCCAAACCTGATTCATACTCTACATTGAATTCTCTTTCATTCCCTCCTTTTGGGGATACCTAAACTTAAGGCAAATCCTAAACCTTAAGCAATTTCCCTCGAGGCATCAGGGTGAGGGTTTAGCAAGCCAAAGAATGTGAGAAGGGAGAGTCTAACCCTTCTCATTAGAGGCCAGATTCACCCATCGCTGAACCTGGTCCGGTGACTAAGTATATGGGTCTAGAAAAGAGAAGTTCCTTGAGTGAAGAGGTGAGAAAGAAAAGTATCCCAGGCACTTGGACTCAGTAGTGGCTGTGAATATTAGAAAAGAATCATGGTATCATATATCTAAACCAAGAAGGGATTGCATCTCATTTTACAGATGCGGACACTGAAGCCCAGAGAGATTTGGTGATATGCCTAAGGTCACAAAGGCAGCAAACTTTTGAAGGAGAATTGTAATCCAGGTCCTTTGATTTCAAAGCCAGCTCTTTCCATTGTGCCATGCCAAATCTAAGAAAAAAAAAATCATGGATGAGGTGAGGCCTTGACTTAAAACCTGAACAATCATAGAATGTCAGAGGTGAATGGCACATCACAGACAACTTCCTGATATGATAGATGAGGAAAGAGAGGCCCAGAGACACCAGGAAGGTTAATTTGGAAGGTAAATCAAGGAAATCATGAGTTTCAGGACTTTTATGACTAAAACTAATCAGCATGACTGAGTGCCAATGAAGTAGCATACTTATAGATCCCTACTTAGAAGGTCTCAGTAGTGTGACATTCCCTAGAGTTTTCAGTTTAGCATCTAAACCAAATGTGCTAATGGTGGTAGCAATACGTGAGAGTAGCCAAGGATGAGAGGAAGTATAAAAATTATGTTACAACCTAAGCCCTGAATCTGGAATTTTATGTGGACTCAGACCCCATGGCATAAAAAGCTCACATTGCTATAATGTTTTAAGGTCTACATGGTCCTTAACTCACAACAGCTCTATGAGATTGATAGCACTGATATCATTATCCCCATGCTGCAGATGAAGAAACTGAGGCCTAGAGGGATAAAAATGACTTGCTCATGAGTGCAGTTATTAATGGTTGGAGGCTGAATTTGAACCTAAGTCAATCCCTTACATTTCTTCAGGAATCTGTAGTCCTCAAACATTTTCAAAGTCATTGTTTTGTTTTATACTAACATCACTGTCTTAGAGGTAGGCAGACCAGGTAACATTAAACTCATTTTGTGGATGAAGAAAATAAAGATGAGAGAAATGAACTGACTTACTCATAGTCACACAACTATTAATGGATTGAGGTCAAACTCAAACCCATAAATTCCTCATATTTCTATCAGACTTAGTAGTCTTCACAACACTTTCAAATCTGTTATTTCATTTGATATGACATCTCTTGGAGTTAGGTAACATTTTGTTCATTTTATAGACAAAGAAAGAGGATTACAGAGGTCAAGTGATTAGGTCCTACCACAATTTAGTGAGAATAAAATTCAACTTTGTTCATTCCTCTAGTCCAGGGTTTCATTTTTTGTTGTTGTTTGTTTGTTTTTCACTATCCCAAGTTCATTCAGGAATATGTTGATAGATAATGGGTCTGAATTTGTTCACAAACATGTGGATACCCTGAACTTGGTTGCATAGTACCCAACAGTCCTGTGAGGGACTTTGTGTGCATATGAATCCAAAGCATATGGATTTCGTTTATGTTTTATTTATGCCATGCCTATTATATTCATGTGGTGCCCTTCACCCACAAGATGTGAAGCATTTTACAAAGAGGATCTCTTTTTCTTCCTTCCCTAGGACCTGCGCTTGATCTATCTGAGAGCCTGGGAATCGAAGGGTACAGCAGGACTAATGTACAGGGGTATGGATGTGTGGATCACTAGGTCTGTTCCAATGTCCACTCTATTTGGGGACCCATGAGAGGCACTGGGTGGTGAAACCAACTTAAAAAATTAAATGCGCATTGGCAATCCAAAAGTGGTTGAGGGAAAAAGAATGCTTTTAAACCCTGATTCAGGGCTGACAGTCTTCCTGCAGGCTGCTACACTGCTCAAGACAGTCTAGACTAAGACCAAATCCATCTTCCCCACTCCTCCTTCTGCCATCCTCAACAGCACAAGGCAAGTGGAGTCCAAGCCCATTTTCAGCATCTGCCGGAGGCATCCCCAACTCGTAAACATCAACGGGCCATTTCCCCTGCTCTCTGGGGCTATTTCTCTGCTTGTGTAGAGCAAGCAGCACAGCAGACCTGCGTCCTCGAGTGATCCCCCCATTCCCCCAGCTCCACCCCCACCCCAGGATGCAGCCAAAGAAAACCAACGTGCTATATTTGTTTTTCAAAACAGGGCCAGGAATGATTCCCGTAAGACGCTGCCTGGCTTTAATGGGGCTGTGTCTGTGCCCTGTCGTTAAGCCTGCATCTGGCAAAGGGGCCCAGGCTTCTTTCTCACTTGGCTCCCTTGGAAGATGTTGGTGTTTACTTAGGGTAATTCAAAAGCAAAAAGGAGGAGGAGGAAAAAGAGGAAGAAGAGGAGAAGGATGAGGAGGAGGAAGAAAAAGACAAGGAGGACAAGAAGGAAAGGAAGATGAAAATGGAGAAGAGAAAGGAGGAGGAGAAGTAGTCAAAGGGGCAAGAGAAACTTCTACAATTTACAGTGAATCACTGCTGTTCTGAAACAAACTTGGCTGTACAGCCCGTATCCAGCAAACCCAACAAAGAGAAGTATTGGAATAACAGCTGGGGCTGGAGGCCCAGAGTGCTCAGGGCTTTGCTGGGGCTCCCCTTGCTCTGCCTGCATCACAACAGCTCTGTCTCTGCTTCCAGCCTCTTGCTCAATAAGGACAGCAGGCTGGCCTCTTTCCTTGGAAGGGGTCTCTATGTGGATGGTTTCCAGGGAAGGCACTCCCCTCCCCAACTCCTCTGGACATTCACTTAGTCTAGGATATGGAGGATGGAGTAAAGGTCTTACCAAAGATTTGCCTTCCATAGGTGAATAAGGAAGTGACTGAAGGACTTCCTAGGTAACCTGGGATATTGGGATGCAGGTTTAAGATCAAGTAGATTGAGACAACCATCTCCTTATTTCTAATAATTCCATCAACACTCAATCAACAAAAATTTGTTCAGTGTTTGCTACGTGCCAGACACTATGATAAGTGCTAGGGATACAAAGAAGGGGGTAAAACACTGTCTTCTCTTAAGAAGTTCACATTATAATGGGAGACATGTGTAAATTAATATCTAGGTATATACAAGATATATACAAAGTATATGAAGATAATCTAAAAAAGGAAGGCATTAGTAGGATGAAGAGAGGCCTCAATAAAGACCAAATCCCTAAAAGTGGCCAGTGGTAATCTAGAAGGTAGCAGCCATACAGACATGGAAATGGAACAGGAGACAACAAAGACAGGAACATTGAAGAAGACAACTATTGTTTCCATGGCCATGTGGTTTACTACCAACCTGAAACCCCAAATTAGGTATACAGTGATATATGTACAGCCAGCAAGAGAATAAGACATAACCAACAGCAAGGCATACATGGTGCCTGGCACATAAAAATGCTTTCTGTATCTAAGTATGGGGAAGCTCAATAAACAGGAAGAATTTCCCAATGGGGGATAGGTTTTCTAATGAGGTAATAAGTTTCTTATCTAGGGAGGTATTATAGCAGAGGTTGAATAACTTGTGGGATGTTGTAGAAGGAATTTTTACTGAAATGACAGGATTGTACCACATAGAGGTCATGTGGTACAGTAGAAATGAGTGCCAGAATTCTAATTGTCTTTTATATATCTATATTGTGCACATGTTCTTCCCTCTTAGGATGTAAGATGCATGGAGGCAGGGATTGTATTGCTTTTCTCTTTGTTTCTCCAGCACACAAAACAGTGTCTGGCATGTAGTAGGTACTTAATGAATACTTATTCCCTTGATTGATTGAGTCACAAGAGTGGGGTTCAAACCCTACCTCTATCATTTATAAATTGCATAAAAATAAACAAGTAATTCCCCTTCTCTGCATCTCAGCTTCCTCCTCTACAAAGTGATGGGGTTAGACAAGATGACCTCCCATCAAACTCTAGAGTTCTACAACTTTTTTTTTTAAATTTTTGGAGGCAATCAAGGTTAAGTGACTTGCCTAGAGTTATATAGCTAGTAAGTGTCTCAGGCTGGATTTGAACTTGGGTCCTCCTGACTCCAGGGCCAGTGCTCTACGCATTATGTACCTAGATGCCTCAAGTTCCACAACTTTAAGAGAAATCCCAATACCAATGGAGCTGTAGGGAGCATGCTCTGATAACTAAGGGCATGGATCCTTGGGACAGTCAGAGGATTTCCCTAGCTCTGCTAGGAGCCTGTTGAGTTATTATCTACAGTGTTTTCCACCTTGGGGTTCTGATTCAATAATGGGACATTTAGATTGACTCGCCATTGCCCTGTGATTCTAAAATTAGACTTCCAAGAGGCTCCTCCCACTTATTACAGGACACAATGATAATTGGAAGAGACTGTCATTCCCTTTTGGGTTCCCCACAACTTTTTCAAGGGTTAGTGTTTGTACAAACAGACTTCAGAGCACCTGTAGTTCCACTGGGGCATCTTGGTGATTATTATCAATATAGAATGATCACTTTAACACTAGAGAACAATTTCTGCTCTCCAAAGGGCTTTCACAGTCATTCTCTCATCTGACCCTCCTTCCCATACTGTAATATAAATAAAGCAAGGATGATAATTCCTGTTTTACAGAGAGAAAACTGGGGCCCAGAGAGGCTGAATGACCTGTCCATCATTATACAGTGCCTGCACGGCAGAAGGAAGGGAATAAGCATTTACATGGTATCTACTATGTGTCAGGCACTGTGTTAAATGCATTTACAAATATCTCATTTGATCCTCACAACAACCCTCCCAGTGCTATTATTATCCCCTTTTTACCATTGAGGAAACTGAAGCAGAGTTTAAGTGACTTGCTGAAGGGTCATACAGCTAGTATCTGAGGCCACATGCGAACAGGTTGTCCTGAGTCCAGGGCCAGTGATCTATCCAATGCACCATATGAATTGTTTCTAAGACTACAGAGTAGAACTCAAGTCTATTGAACTTTAAGTCTGTGATTTTCCACCCTACCACTGGCTTACTATGAAAATAAGGAAAAAATCTACATAACACTGACTTAAGAAATCAGACTGTGAATTGCAGATTTTTTTTTTTAATGTAAGTGGCTTCCACATTCCAAAACCAATTGACTTGATTAGCAGATACATGGTAGTGTAATGGAAAGAATACTCAATTTGAAGTTAGAAAAGTAGGGTTTAGATCCTGGTTTTTCTCTTATTTACTTATTTTCTATATAACCTTGTAAAAATCACAACATCTCAGGGTCCCAGTTTCCTAAACTATAAAGAGAAAAGGGGTGGACTAATTGATATCTAAGGTCCTTTCTCATACTAAATCCTAGCCTCCTCTGATTTTCACAAATGTCAATGTCTAAGGGACAATGAAAGTGGGGCTTGATACCAGTAAACATATGTTGTGCAGGTAGATGTATACTTATGGTCTCTTGGCCTCATACTCTTGATAGGCAGTAGGATTTGGGACTACTTAGGCAACAATCAGAGGAATTGTAAAATCTGGTTGGAATTAGTACAACATCTTTAGGTCCATCCAACAAGTTGGTTATGGACAAACAATTTTAGAAAACCATGTGTTTGCCCACCTATGCTTTTGAATGTGGAATGTATTGTCTTCTTACCTCCAGGTTTTCGATTCCCTGATTTTCTTAAAAGTTTGCTTCAAACTCCATCTTTTATAAAAGGCTTTTTTGTGACCCTGTTCAGTTGCTAATGACCCTCCCTCTACATTTATTTTTGTGTATACATTATACAAACTTAATTTATATATCCATAAATGCATACATGCTATCTACTGTGTACTTATTGATTGAACCATTGGTGGAGTTTACCCACTTTTACCTTCCAACTTTGATTTTCTGGTAGAAAGCTTGAAAACTAGGCACTAAAACCTTCAAAAAGTGAGAAAGTATGGTAGAATTAAAGAAATTTGATATCAAGAGAATTGAGTTTGAGGCAAACAGGGTTACATAGCTAGTAAGTGTCTGAGGACAGATTTGAACTCAGGAAGATGATCCTTCCTGACTCTAGCCCCTATCCACTGTGCAACTTATCTGTCCTCTATTTATTGTGCAATCTTGGGCAAATAATAGTACCAACCTTGGCCGAACTACCCTATAATCCTATTAGATCCAAGGATCCTACCAAATGTTTGCCCTTTGACATATTAAGGCAGAGATGGGAAGCAGGCAGATACATAGAATAAAAATATGGCCCTTCTACACTATGTTTTCTCTGGAATCACAGTAATTATTTATGTACTGTAACCCCCTCTTCTTCTCTGTTAGATTGTGGAGGACTTGAGGTTGAGAACCATATCTTACATACTATTTTCTCATCCAGTTCCTAATGCAGGACCTTGTATACAGTAGGTGCTTAAGAAATATTTGTTGATTTTAAATTACTTGTGTTGGAATACAGAGCACCCTGAGGAGTCATTGGTGCTTGCCCTTGGGGCTGTTATAATCAAAAAGAAGTGTCATCACAGCTTCTAATGAAAAAACAAAAGAATATGAATTCTATCTCCCAGGACACTCTCCAGAAAAGGGGAACTTAAGGAGAATGAGAATGACAGCCAACAAAAGAGAATACTAGCACATCAGAAAAAGCAAAACACAAAAAAAAACACAAAAAACACCTTGCAGAAGTCTTGAAATCCTTGGCCTTTCTTTGGGGGTATGTTTTTGGTGCCAACCACTTTGGCCCATACTGCTGTGGGCATAGCCAGCTATCTTACTCAACCCAAGCACAACATTTGTAGGGCAGACCCATAGAAATGAGGCCAATAGAAACCTCCATGTAAGGGACCCAACTTGATTTTATAGTTTCCCATGGAAATCTATTAAATTATTATTGTCTTGCAAAAAAACTATAAATGTCAAGACCGATGGTGAGGGTGTTTAGCCCATGGGGCATGGCTCAGATGCTCTGGAGGGGATCTGGGTAAAACATGCTAATCTCATTGGCTCCAGATACACTAGCCTACTGACTAGCACAGTCAGAGCCTAGGCTGAGTGGGCCATAGCCTTCCCGTTGGCAGTGAATTTTAAGAGATATCTCACCCTGGCTCAAATGAGCATTCCTCCTGAGGGATTATTTTTTTCCTTTTTTTTCTTTTTATAATGACTAATTGGCTGGCCTGTACAATGGTGTGGACTCTGCAAATACATCTGTGGGGAATAGAGAGAATCCTCTTTTGACTCCATAAGGAGGTAAATCAATAGCTGGTCTGTCCTTATTTTGTTTTTTCACTGAAATTAAAAAAAAAAGAAAAGAAAAAGATGTAACTATGTTTGTATAGCACCTACCACCAAGGTGCTCTCCATGTAATATTGCTTTAGTTTTTTTTTAATTCCTTTTCTTCTCTCTACTCTGAAGGTACATCTTTCCTATCACTTAGTCATTTAAAAAGTACTTACTGAGCATTCACTAAATGACCCAAATTGTGGGAGTAACAGAGAACCATAATAGATGCATGGTCCCTGCCCTTGAGGCACCTAAGATCTATTTAGGGTAATAAAAATACACATGAATAAATTAGAAGATAATCATTTTCCAAGTATATTGTACTGGTTGGATATAGGAGAAGTATTGAGAAAGAGAAGAGGGACCAAAGTAGGCCAGAGTAGTTATGAAAGTCTTCATAGAGGAGGTAATACATGAGTAAAAATTTCAAGGTCATTTTATAGATATATGTATCTTCTCCTTCCTAACAGATTATGAGTTCCCTGAGGGCAATGATCGTATCTTTAAAGTTTGTGTCTCAGCCTAGGACCCAGCAAAAAATTTTATACACAGTAAGTACTCACTAATCTTTCAAAGGTAGTGCAGTGTTATAGAAAGAACATTGCCTTTAGAGTTGGGAGAAGTGAATCTGAATCTGTCTTTGCTTAATACCTGTTTGACTTTGGACAAGTCCTAATTTAAAAAATGAGGGCCTTGAATCCTCAGTAAGGTCCCTTCTTTCTCCAAATCTAAATCTTCTGGTTTGTGACTTTGAAAGTGAAGGTTCTCTCTACAGCAATTGAGACCATAACCATCCTCCCTTGATAACTTTATTACAGACAACAAACACATATATAAAAGTACATGTGTTGGTGCATTGGAAAGCACACTGGGTGAGGAAGCAAAAGTAAGTCTCTGTCCTCAAAGAGCCCACATTCTACTATTTTCCTAGATAAATAGCTATAGGATATGCACATATATGTTATTCAAGTATGGGGTGGGGTACTAACAACTAAGAAAATCGGAAAAAGGTTCTTGAAGGGAGTGGCATTTGAACTAAGCTTTGAAGGTTCCAAGAGGTAGAGATGATGAGAGATGGCATGCTAGGCATGGAGGACAACCTGTGCAAAGATACAGAGGTGGAAATAGCCAGCAGGCCAATTTGGTTGGAGGACAGAGTATGCAAGAGGGAGAAATGTGTAATCAGCCTGGTAATATGGGCTGTCATGACTATGAAGGGCTTTAAATGCCAAACATAGGGATTTGTAAATGAAACATCGGCTAAAGGCAACAGTAAACTACTAAAGCTTCGAGAACACAGAGAAGAGTGACATCATCAGATCTGCTCTTTAGAAATATCCATTTGACATCTGGTTAGACTGGAGAGGGGTAAAGACTGGAGGCAGGAAGACCAATTAAGAGGCTATCATAAAATTTCAACTGAGAGATGATGAGAACTTAGAGTAGAGTGATTATGTTGTAGATAGAGAGAAAATATATATCATGTGATAGACCAAACTTTCTCCCTTAATGTGCTGGTTCTTGGACAACAGTCTGCCACCAGGTTTATATTCAAAGGATTTTTGGCCCAGTAAGAAAGATCTGCCAAGAGATCTCCTCTACATCTTAATGAAGTATCTGAGTCAGACTTTATTGGAAGCCTCTAGTGTAGCGGAAAAAAAAGTTTATTAATTACTATACATGGAAGACTGAAGAAAGAGTAAGCCTTAGAAAAGTTTAAAAGAAGGGTGAGGGCACTTTAAGCAGAGGAAGTGCCAAAAACAAAGACACTTTGGAGCAGAGGCGAGGAGAGAAAAGTCTCAAGAGGTAGGAAGATTAAGAAGGGATGAGGATTGTCTGCTATGTCCCTGATTGAGAAATGTACTGGAAACCATCATGAAGGAGATGGGATCTCTTTTGATGAGTCTTCCAAAGGCTTCCTAATAGTCTGGAGTGCAAGCTGGTTGATTGAGAAGCTACCTAACTAACCCCAGCAAAGCAATCCTAGGATTCCTGGGGACTCTTAACAATAGGTGAGTGGTTTTGTGGCCAAGAGATCAGGGGCCATTAAACAAAGACTTGTGTGAACTTCTTGAAGGTTGTGTCAGCCTTGTTTCCTCCTATCCTTCATCTTTCATCTTTGTGCCTTGCATCCTTGGTCCCCCAGCTCTCTGCTCTACATCGTTGGTCTCCAGCACTGTTCTCTACACGCCTAGCAGTGAACAACTTTGGGACCTTTCTGAGTTCTGCAGAAGGAGCAGTATGCTCTTGAACATTGTCTGCCTGTAACTTCTAATAACCATCAACCCCCCTGTTTTTTTTTCCAGAAAAAAAAAGTTTTGGAAAAAACATAATTGCGCAAACAGTGATTCCAAAATCCAAGAGGTGACGCTCGCTCCATTGGCTGATCCTCCGAGAGAAGAGAGAGGAAAGGGTCTTGTGAGCCTTTGAGAACAAAAGGTCCTTCACTTACGAGTGGGTGACAATTTAACTCCCCCCTTAACCCCCACACAAACGCATACAGAACATTTAGCCCACAACACATCAGCAGACACACAGCAGCAGCAGGGAGGGCTGGGGCTATGTGAATTCTCCTCTCTCCCCTCCCGGGCCCCCTTTGCACATCAGCCAAGCAGAGAGGGAGAAGGCCAGGTGCTCCATCCCAGCTTACTTGTCCTGCATGGCAGATGGGGTTGTGAGCCAAAGAGAAGGAAAGCAAGGGGGCCTAGGAAGCTGGCCCCTGCTCACCGCCCACAGTCCACAGCAACCCCCACCTCCCTTGAGGGCTGGAAGCATAAACATACTAAGAGCTGAAAAGTGGGACAGAAGCAAAGCAGCAGAAACACAGGTTCAAATGGGGAGGGGGAAGGGAGACTTCTTTCCACAGTCTTCTTTCTATTCCCTCCCTATCATAAAATTTTGCTGCTGGAGGCTCATTCATTAGCCTAGGATATCCATCCTCATGGAAAAAAGCCATTGGATATACCTCTGACATCACTATGGACGAGGTCCCTAGGCTCTTGTTAGGATGAAGGGAGGGAGGAAAAGAAAGAAACAAAGACAGATTTCTTGACCGGTTTAACCTTTTTCTGAAAAATAAGCAGGGGTGGCTTAAAGAGAGAAAAGCAAAGAGGAACCTGAATACTCTTGTTGAATGATGGAAGCGCCTGGTGCTGAGAATGAGGACAACCTCCCCGCCTTGCCATCCCCACCCCAGCCCCACCAGCTGTACTTTGGTAGCAAGACAATTAATAGTACAGATAAAGAACTAATGGACACACCCTGATTACACACAGACAACAAACATACACATTAAAGTCCATATGTTGATGCATTGGAAAGCACACTGGGCAGGGGGGCAAAATAGGAAGGTAATTTGGGTTCTCCTCCCAGCTTTGGACTGACAGTAAGTCACTATGTAACCTGGGCCATATCATTTCCCCTCTCTGGGCCTCTCTTTGCTCATCTGTCAAATGGGTGTGTATGTGTGTATGTGGGGGGGGAATTAATTAGATGATTTCTAAGCTTCTTCTAGTTCTAATAGTTTATGTTCTTTGTAACTTTATATGTTATAAGATGCTTTTCAGAAACTAATGTTTCTTGAATCAACTCCACTGATACCAATGCATCCACTTTGTATCTGACCAAGTAAATACCTTGTAAGTAACATACTGAAGACAATCTGAATGTATCATTTACTTCACTGTTCTGTAGGAACTTTTTTACTTGTTTGTTTATTCATTTATTTTTTGCCACAGCAACCCATGTGAATGATTAAAAATGCAAAATGAACTCCAATCCTGTGCAACCCCCTTATATATCTGCAGCAACAGAGTAAGAATGTTAAGAATTATGTGGTTTGTGCATCATCTACATTTATTTAACCGTTAATATTCTGTTACAGGCAGCTAGGTAGTGCAGTGGATAGAGGAATGGGCTTAGAATCAAGAAGACTCATCTTCATGAGTTCAAATCTAGCCTCAGACACTTACTAGTTGTGTGACCCTGGACAAGTTACTTAACCTTGTTTGCCTCAATTTCCCCACCTGTAAAATGAGGTAGAGACACAAACAGCAAACCACTCCAGTATCTTTGCCAAGAATACCCCAAATGGAGTTACGGAGAGTCTGAAATGACTGAAAATGACTAAACAACAACTAACACTCTTGGAGAGAATTAGTTTTCATTCTTCCTCCTAAGTAGATAAAGAGAAACCATATATGTTCTTAAATGTCTCAATAAGATTTATCTTGTATAATTCATGGGACTGAACTTGTATTAATAACATACACACATATTGTCTCCTTTTTTTTGTGAAATTGTAAGGGTAGGAAATATAAATTGGAATATACCAAGGTGAGATGGGTTAATCATCTAATTATCTATATGCTAACCAATGAGTTGATATGCTGTTAGAGATGCTGAACAACATATAGTAGAAAGAAGGCCTTATCTGGAGTCAGAGGACCTGGTTTCAGGTTCTATCTAGCTATGCTAGATATGACCTGTGTGATCTTAGAAAAATCACTTAAGCATTCTAAGACTTCAGTTTCCTCAGTAGTAAAATGAGGGGCCTAGACTAAGCTCCATTCTAACTCTGAATCTGTGATAACAGTTAATAATAATACCAGGCATTTATATAGCACTTTAAGGTTTGCAAAAAATGCTTTATAAATATTATTTCATTTTATTATCACAGAAACTCTGTAAGGGAGGTGCCATTATTATCCTCATTTTACAGACGAGTTAGGCACGGATCAGTTAAGTGACTGGAGTCACATAGCTGATAAGTATGCAAGGCCAGATTTGAACTTTGTTATTTTTCTTACTCCTAGTTCCTGGTGCAGCCCATGCACTGTATCACCTATCTACTATGATATCATTGATGAAATGAAACCAGCAGAGTTGCAAGTAGAATGGAAGTATGTCTCTTGAGTTTTCTTTGGAAAGGTGAGGGTGAGCTTACAATTCCATTTCTACTCATTTCATTTATAGGAAAAATATTATAGTAACAGATTCAAACCTAAAAGGGAACTTTGAAATCATCTAGTGAACCAGGAGTCTTGAGCCTTCTTTGTCTCATGGAAACTTTTGGACATCTGGTGAAGACTACAGACCCCTTCTCAGAATCACATTTTTAAATAATTAGGATGATAAAGGAAACCAATTACAGGATTACAAATAATTAACAAAATCATTATTCTTAAAAAAGTTAATGGACCTCAGATTAAGGATCCCTGATCTAACCCAATTTCCTCCTTTTTACTATTTAGAAAACTGAAGTAATAATTGGCAGAGATGGCTGGATTGTACCACCAAAGGAGTATAATCACAGCATGACAGGACACCTCAACTTGCTAAGCTTACTGTGAACTTAAGCATACTACAACAGAGATTATAGCAATCAATAAGCCAAAATCTAGTGGAAAATTCATATAAATTATAGGACAAGATTTTTCAGAATAACTCTATATAACTTGCTACTTAATGACTTTGATTTGACTTGGCACAGGAGAAGGGGAAAAACTATGTTGGAAAACATAGTTTTGATCAAGAAATGAAAGAGGCCTAAGGTTCATAGGATTATATAGGTTCTGAGGCAGAAGAGATCTCAGAGGCCAACTAGTTCAAACTCTCCTATTTTACAGGCAAGGAAACTGAGTCCCAGCAAGGTTAAATGACTTGCTCAAATTTTCAGCTACTCAAAAGCATCAAGCCTGAAGATCATCGATATTTTTTGAGACAGCTAGGTGGTGCCATAAAGACCTGAAGTCAAGAAGTTTATTCAGTCATGTCTGACTTTCCATGACCCCATTTTGGGGTTTTCTTGGCAAAGAGAGTTGACAGGCTTGCCATTTCCTTTTCCAGCTCATTTTATAGATGTGGAACTGAGGCAAAAAGGGTTAAGTGATTTGCTCAGGGTCACACAACTAGTAAGTGTCTAAGGCCAGATTTAAACTCATGAACTCATGAGTCTTTCTGATTCCAAGACCAAAATTCTAACCACTGTGCCACCTAGCTGTCCAAGGAGTCAAGAAGATCTGAGTTCAAATTCATTCTTATTCATGTACTAGCTTTGTGATCCTGGGCAAGACATTTAACCTGTCTTCTTTAATTTCCTTATCTAGAAAAAAAAGGGGATATTAATAGTACCACAGTTGCTGTGAGGAAAAAATTAGATAGTAATTGTAAAAAGTTTTGCAAATCTTAAAGTGCTGTATAAATGCTAATTATTATAATTTTGTTCAAAAACACATTGAGGAATTTAAGGACTGAACAATATTGTAAAGAATGAAATTGATTCTCTTGACAGATAGGAAATGACTTGTTGCAAACAATAATCATCTGAAAATTAATAGACTGTGTAGTCAGTTTATCAACCATTTAGATAAAATAATAGAGTAAGTAGCATTACGAGCATTATGAGGATACTCTATTTACACACTGAAGTTTTCTTTGATAAATACAAAAGGGGAATCAACAAACTTCTGTAGGTCATTTTCCCTAGCAGCCGATACCTGGTACATAATAGGTGCTTAATAACAACAACAACAACAACAAAACATTTATATAGTACTTTTATGTTTGCAAAATGCTTTACAAATATGATTAAGATCAAACTGAATCAAAAGTATAGATAATAATAATAATAATAACCAATACTTATATATTACTTACCACGTGCCAGGCACTGTGTTAAGACCTTTATGATTATTATCTCATTATTTTATCCTCACAATAATCCTGGGAGATGGGTGCCATTATTATCCTCATTTTACAGATGAGGAAATTAAGGCACATAGAAGTTAAGTGACTTGTAAAAGGTCACAGAGTTAGTAAGTATCTAAGGACAGATTTGAACTTATGCCTTCCTGATGCCAGGCTTGGCATTCTATCCACCATGCCACCTACCAGCCCCTCTGAAATACAAAATCTCCATGTGTTATTTACTGATATTTTAATATGATCTCCAGAAACAGCTTTTGTTATCAGGATTCTAGGCCCCAGTTCTAGAAGTACAGTCTTGGTGACAGAGAGCTACCATTGTATCAGATAATAACGAGGCCAACCTTTGGGCATCTCTATGGAGGGAGGATGGCTTCTTGATATGTTATTGATGAGCAATTCTGCAAGTATGTTTCCAAAGATTGATGGCAATACTTTATACACTTAGTCTATAAACATCCTCCTGTTCTTCTATTTGAGGCAGGCAAATCCCATCTTAGGGATGAATTTATCAATACTCTCTCTTCCAAAAATAACATTGAGCACTTCTCTGTTTCCTGAAATCACTGGCTTAAAGTCTCCATATTCTCTTAGGGTAAGAATTGTGGAAGATCACTGTGGCCTAGTTTTCAGGTGCATGGTCAAGTTTGTCCTGCTCATAAGACTTTTCTGAAAGACCACACTTTTTAATAGACATAATATGAACCTGGAGGATACTGTCAGTGCTATTCTGAGTTGTCTTGTCATTATATTCAAATGGGCTAACATGGAAACTTTTGATAGTAATGAACTCCTCTCTCCTCTTATTCATCTGGTAAAGATCCCAGGAAGCTCCCTTTTTTTGCTACCTGCAGGGAGTCAAGCTTTTTGATGAAGTCTACAGGTCACACCTTGATAGTCCATTGTTTGTATATGATACAAAACTGGGATGGACTCACAGCAATATGATGTCTTCTGGGGCAGGAAGAAAGTAAGGTACTGACTAATGTGGGGGTTTTTCGGTGGGTATTAGTTTATTGATTATTAATTAATCTAAAATTCTAGAAGGTATGTTATGGAGTTACCTAGCCAACCAAGATGGCTCCCTCTTTGATTCCCTGGAGTAAACCATTTCTACATAATGTCAACAAATCAAATTATCAAGTTAATAATAGTTAACATTTCATAATGGTTAACATTTACATAGTGCTTACTATATGTCAGATACTTGCTAAGTGCTTTTACAAATATTGTCTCAATTCTCACAAAAACCCTGGGAGGTAGGTATTAGTATTATCTCCATTTTACAGATGAGGAAACTCAGGCAAACAGAGATTAAGTGACTTCCCCAGAGTCACACAGCTGGGAAGTGTCTGAGGCTGGATTTGAACTCAAGTGTTCCTGATTCCACATAGGACATTCTATCCACTGAGCCACCTAGCTGCCTATGAAGCATTTACTATGTGCCAGGTGCTATGCTAAACACCAGGGATACAAGGAGAGCAAAAATAGTCTGTGCCATCAGAGAGCACACATTCTAATGGAGCAGTCAACATGGAAACTACTGTGTATAAACAAGGCACATACAGGACAAATGGGAGATCATCTCAGAAGGAAGGTACTAGCAGCTGGAGGGACCAGGAAAGGACTCTTGCAAAAGACACAACATGAGCTGAGATTTGGAAGAAGCCAGATAATCCAAGAGGTGGTGATGAGCAGGGAGGCAGAGAATTACAGGCATGGAGGATAGCCAATGAAAAAGCACAGATTCAGGAGATGGAGTGTCCTGTGCAAGCAACAATAAGATGGCCAGTGTTTCTAGCTCACAGAGCACGTAAAGGGGAGAAGAGGAAAAGAAGATTGGAAGGGGCCAGACTATGAAAGCCTTTAAAAGCCAACTGACAATGTTTTATTTCATCCTGGAGGCAATTGGGAGCCACTCGATATTACTGAGTAGGGGACTGACATGCTTCTGCTTTAGGGTAATCTGTTTGATAGCTGAATGGAGAAGGAAGTGGGAGAGATTTGAGGCTGAAAAACCAAGCAACAGACTATTGAAATAGTCAAGGCATGAGGGAATGAGGGCCCATACCGGGGTGGTGGCTTTGTTAGAGGAGTGTTGGAGACACGCTTGAGAGATGTAAATGTAGCAACTGGGCCACAGATTAGCTATGTGAGGCACAGTGAGAGGGTGAGTAGAGGATGACATCTAGGTTGTCAGTCAGGGTAATTGGAAGGATAGTGATGCCCTGAAGAGTAAGAGGGGAGTTTGGAAGATGGCAGAGTTTCAGAGGGATATGATGAGTTCAGTTTCGGACATACTGGGTTTAAGATGTGGAAAAGACATCAAGTTCAAGATATTCAATAGGAAGTTACAGATATGAGAATGGAAATCAGGAGAGCAGTTATGGCTGGATAAATAGATTGAGAATTAAGTTCATTGAGGTGATTATTGTGGGCATGGTAGCTGATGAGATCACAAGTTATGTAGTATAGATAAAAGAGGTACCAGGTCAGAAACTAGGGGAATAACCATGGTGAGTTGACATGACTTGGATGGAGCTCCAGCAAAAGAACTTAAGTTCTGGTCATCCTAATAAGAAAAAAAAAACCTGGAGAGAATAGTATCCAGGTAAAGAGGGTGTTTGCAAATGTCAAATCCTACAGAGAGGTCAAGAAGAATGAGAACTGGGGGGAAAAGCCACTATATTTGGCAAATAAGAGATTATTAATAACTTTGGAGAGAATAGCTACAACTGAATGATGAGCTTAGAAGTCAGGCTGCAAAGAGTTAACAGAAGGAAAGGAAGTAGAGGCATAAATTACAGATGAGTTTCTTAAGGAATTCAGCCACAAAAAGAGAGGAAGGTTTGGCACAATAGTTAGCTGGGATAATCATCTTAAGTGACTTTTGTTTTATTTTGTTTTAGAGAATGAAGGAGACATGAGAGTGTTTGTAGGCTTCAGGGAAACAGCAGGGAGACAGATTGAAGATTAGCAAGAGAACAGTGATGATAGGGCAATCTGTTAGAGAAGACAGGTGGTAATGGAATTATGAGTGTACATAGAGGAGTTTACCTTTGTAAAAAGAAAGGCCACCACTTCATAAGAGACATGGAGACATAGATGATGAAGGACATAGTAATGGAAGACAGCTGAGTAATGCAACATGAGGAAGACAGGGGAAGAGAAAGTGCTCAGCAAGTGGCCTCAATATTTTCAATGTGGTTCTCAGGCCAGAGTTCTCTAAGGCAAGATTCTCAGCTGAGATGGTGGAGGTCCAGGAAGCTATGGCATCTTTAAAGGGGGATAAAAAGTGTGAAAAAGCCACTTTGGTGAATGGGATAATGAATCCTTTAGGACTTCCTTGACATAGTGTGGGCCCAGTAGAGATTATGTACCACATTTGTAGTGGACTTAGTATGGTTTCATGATTCTTCTGTTTTATTCAACAGCACACAAATAGGAGTGGATGTAGACAATGGTATGAATAGAATAAGGCTGAATCTTAAAAGGGGAAGACCAACAACAGGGTAATGTGGCAATGGAATCAAGAGAAGTGGGCAGTTGAGTCACACTGGTTCACCAAAGGTTTAATATGAGAAAGGAGAGATGAGCAGCCAGTGAATAAAAGAACTGAAAGGTAGAAGGATTAGAGATTACAGAGAGGACAAAAAACAAGGTTATGGGATGCAGGGCAGAGGAAAAAGTAGAATGAGAACAAAATATGATCATGTGAAGGAATATTAGAGTTCACAAATATTGAAGGAAGATCATGGGTAAAAGGAAAGCTGTGTCATCAGGAGGTAGTCAGATCTCCATGAGTATAAGAAGACAGAAGGAGTAAAAAAGGAAAAGGTTTAAGATAAAAGTAAATTTGTTATCTATGGAGCAGCCATTCTAGAAACATATACTTCTTTATCTAAAACTATACATATATATATACACATATATATGTATATATATATACACATATATATGTATATATATATATGCACATAGACAATAATAGCAGGACAGCAACCTCCCAGGATTGTGTCTATCTTAACTCTATCGAACAAAATGAAAAAGATTGATTTTTCAATGATAGCTAAAATTCTTATAAGGCTTAAGTTTTCAAAGTGCTTAATGCACATTATGTTATTTCATTTGATTCCTACGACAATCCTGTGAGGAAGTTGCCATTCTCATTTTTGTTTTACAAATGAGGAAAATAAAGCTCAAAGAGGTTATGATTTGCTTAGTGTCATAGGGTTAATGTCTCCAGTGGGATCTGAACCCAGGTCTTTCTGTTTCCAACGATCTAGGTCCCAAATCAATTTCCAAATACCAATCTAGTTTGTAACTTTAAAGACTGCCAGAGGACCAGAATATACAAAGTCAATCACAGCTGGTTAACCAAGACCAGACTAGAAATTGTTGGGTTGCTTTTTTTTTAATTGAAAGATCAATGAACATCATTTCTATAGCTGCCTATGTCTTGGGCCACCCACAGTCAAGAGATAGATGGCAAATTACTCCAAAGCTGAGGTCTGGGTTTATTATTCAATAAGCCAGTGGCAATGAACAGAGAGAGGAATTATGAAAATGTCCTCTTTATTCTGTGTATTCTCACTGGATCTTAGAATAGACTAGTGCTGCTTTTTTCAAAGGGTTGTTTTCATTGCCACTGCATACCACGAAGGGGAAATAGAATTTTTTTTTTTAGGAAATAGGTGATTTTTCCCAGTTGCTCTTCCTGTTAGCCTTATCTTCTGGGATTCTTCACCAGTCCTACAATAAGCATGTTGGTCATATTGAAAACAGGATTGGCTACTTTCATATGTATATCTGGCCAATGCTGCAAAGTTTGGGGCTGAGGTGCCATACTAAGTGGTCACCTGTTGTGGAAGGAGAAGCAGCGGATTGACAGTCAGGAAATCTGAGTTCTAATACAGGTTTTGCCACTAGCTTGCTGTGCAACTTTGGGCAAATTTCAATATATCTGGACTCCAGTTCCTTTCTTTGTAAAATAAGTTTTTTAACATTTTAGATTACAAATCCAGATATGTTAACAATTTTTCTCTTTCATAAAAACAACAAAATCTTTCAGTAAAGTTTAATTAAACTTATAACATCTTTGACCTGGACAAACATTGGAATTTCATTATTAGAAAATCTGTTCATGCAACCTAATTCATTTTTTTAAACTGAGGTGCTACCTTGAGACCCATCTGTCAAAGCTATAGAAATATGAAGGTTAGATTTATAATTTCACTGTAGGACGTTAAACCCTAATTGTAGTATTAAGAGTTCCAGCAAAGAAATGGTCAGTGGCCAGTACAGACTAGGTTAACCCCTGTGGCTCAGACCCTGCTAGACATTCTGAAGATATAAATCCCTTTTCTATTAGTTACTAATTGTTACTTATCTACATAGACAGTCATGGCCAAACTATACACACACACATACACATCCACACACACACACACATACATATACCTACCTATTTATATATAATATATATATACACACACATATACAAATAGATACACACATGTACATATATATACATATATGTGTACATATACATATATATGCCAACATCCCTGGTATACATATGTAAATGGCCAGGGTGGTAGTCTGCATGTTTATATTAATTCAAAAGTCTCTTCTAACTCTAAATCTATGGTCTTATGAACTCTCTATTGAGACCTTTAACAAAGTACCAGCTAATATAGAGCTTTCTATATTTTTATGTGCTACATTATATAGAACTCTTAACTACCTCTTATCTTGATATCACTAACATGCCTGAAGATGATTTTTGCCCTATCCCTTGTTACTTTCTTGAAACTTGTTCTTCTTGACCCCTTATAAATGTTATATATGCTGATTTGGGGATACTTGGCTTTGCTATGGCCTGATCTATTGTGTTTTCCCCACCTCAACCAACTTTTTCATTGCTTTTCTAGCTTTGATCACTCTAGTTCCATCTACCCCTGTGAATTTGGATTCATGGATTCCCAGGTTACTATTCAAGCATAGGATCATAGTATCTGAGAGACAGATAGAAAGAAACTTGGAGATCATCGAGTCTAACTTATTTATTTTACAAAAGCATCCAAAAGAGCCTATGCTGGTTCATTTGTCAGTCAATAAGTATGTATTAAGCATCTGCTATGTGTGCATACACTTTGAATAAGACTACCAACTCAGGATCCATCAGCCACTGAGCCATGGGGATTCCCCTCATCTTCCACTCAATCTTAACTCTATGAGTCTAGAGGAGAATGGCTCTCAGATACTTTCATACCAATCATCATGACAGTCAGAGAACAGAATGGGAAGGAAATATTGTACTATAATGGTAAAACTCAATACTGGTCTTGTTTATGCTCTCAGTTCAAACCTTTACTCAGTATGTACCTTCTTGACCAAGGAACCTGGCAAAGATTTTTTCATGCCTGTTTCCTCATCAGCTACCCTCTATGAATTTTTCAATTTTTGGACCCTGTAGTTCAGGGTCAGAGACAGAGTCTACCAGAGAGACAATAGAGAGAGCAGTATCTCCTTGCCAAGTCTGGAGGGGACTGTTTGCTGCTCAGGATAATCCCAGGGGTAAGATAAAAATCTCATCCCTGTGGGTATCAGGCTGTGTTCATTACATACCACCACTAATTTAATTTTTTACAGTGTGAACTGACCTGCCAAACTTTTATTGTTTTTACTACTTGAGAAGTTAGCTATGGAGGGGAAAGGAGAAAATACCAATATCCAGCCTCCCCTGGAACCCCTAGGGAGTCTACGTTCTGGCACTCTCAATTCTTACAATTGCTCCTTTTAAAAAAAATGTGCCTTTCCATGGGCCAATCAGCTTACCAGATAAAATGAAAAGCCTCCTTTCTGAATGCTTACCCCTTTCAGGAAGCAGAAAGTTGAACCAAAAGACTGAGACAACTGTCTTCCATTAGTTGTTCTCAAAAGACCTACTTGGTCTAACTGTAAACTATGGCATCTCCTTCCAAAGAGGCATTTTGGCATTATTTTTTTCATTTGATGCCAACAGAGTAGGAATCTTGAATATTTAGACCCTAAATGTCAAACTGAGTGTGGTATCAAAATTTAATATTTAAAAGTTGTTGGAATGAATGTTCATCCACCTAGGAGGGCAGCATAGGATGATAGGAAAGAACACTGAACCAAAGCTGGAATAGCAGATCTGGCTCTGTCAGTAGTGATCTATGCGACATGATATGAGTATCTTCTCTTTTCTGGTATGTATATCAACTCCCTATATGCAAGATGAAGAGTTTAGACTAGCTGATATTTAAGGTTCCTTCCAGTTTTAAAGACTTTTCTTGTGATCATATTCCAATGTTTTCATTCTCTTATTTGTTGCTCCCTTAATTCCATCGCCAGATCTGAAACAATCACTTCCATTACCATTGAAGAAAGTAATGATATTCATGGTGATTGTACCTGTCACCCAGAAATTATTATCCTTTGCATCACAATGATAAAAAGTTCACTCCTGCATTTTTAAAATTCTATGTTGTTTTAAGATAACTTTCATCTATGTCATTGAACTTAATTCTTACAACAGCCCTGTGGGTCAGGCAGGGGACATATTACAAAAAAGAAAACTGAGAAATAGAGGTAGAGACTTGATAAAAGTCACTTTCCCAGAACCCTGCACCACACTTGAATATCCATCTTGCCTGGCCACCAGCCTCTTTCTTTGCTCCAGAAACTTCCCAGCCTTATCCCAGACATCCACCTCTCTCATCTGTCTTCTCCCAGAGTCTTTTCCAGAATTCTGAATCTCATCTTCTTTTCAATACTGCCTCACACTACCATCAACTGCCTCCTGATTGGACTACTCCAGGAGTTTCTTTTTGCCTGCTACTTCCTGATGTGACACAAGCCTCCCTGGGCCTTATAGAACAAACCACCACCAAACAAATCACTGTTTCCCACTCCTGACTGCTCCCTTACTCCCATCTCCCTCACTTACACCTCCCAAATGGCCCACTCGAAATCTACCTGCCCCTTCCACTGTTCCTTCTGTAATGCCTGCCCCATAATTAACAAATTTCCTTAAACTTACATTTTAAAACTTTTGCTTTCTCATTCCTCCCCTCTTTTGGTATTCATGAGACCTGGCTTCCTTTTGGTGACACTAGTATCCATGTTACCCTTCCATTACTAATAACCCTCCCATTCCCTACCCATTTCATCCCCAGACTCACTTGTTGTGGCAGAAGAGTTGGAATACCCCTTACTCTCAATTTCCATTTCTAGATTCTCCCTCTACCACCATCACTCAGCAACTTCTTTTTGAGGTTCACACTACTCAAATTTATCACTCAATTCAAATCCTGGAGGCTTTTATCTATCAATTCCCAAGATATTTTCCTTTACTCATCGATAACTTCAATGCCTTTCTTTCCACCCCAACTCTAGTTCTTATATTAGAGGATTTCAACTTACATATTGATGATCCCTCAAGTAACCTAGCTTCTCACTCTTTCAAACCCCTTAATTCCCTCCATTCTACCCCTGTTAAACACAGACAAGGTGATATCATTCAACACTCACAAATGTTCTACTTTCATGTTAATGAACTCTAAAATTCCTTCCTCTAATCATATTTTTTTTTAATCATTCCATCTTTCCCTGTGCCTTGTAAACCCTAACCCTGTTCTTTGTCTTCATTATAATGATCATTACTTCTACTGGTCACTTCATTCTCAGGCTATTGTTTCTGAACTGGACACTTTCTCCTTTGTCTACATTGATCTTTTGGTGAACCAAGTCAACGTTGCACTCTCCTTTTCTGTCAATTCACATGTTCTGTTATTCTATTGTTGGTCATGTCTTGTCAAACCCCAAACATAGATTCTGTCCACTTTTTAGCTCCTCCCCACATATTCAAATGCTCCTTAATGGAGGTAGAAGAAAATCATAAAACCGGTTGAGTCAACTACAAATTTACATTATATAATTTCAATTGACCTCTCAGTGTAACAAGGCAATTTTTTTTACACTTTCCTAACTGGTTTGTCATTCCACTTACTCTCCCTCTTCTCCAGCTGAGGACCTTGTTTCATACTTCAGAGAAAATCTGAGACATTTGCTAAAAGTGCTCTTCTTCCTTCTTCCTTATTCCATATCACTTAGACATCTTCCCCCACTATCTCCTCCTTCACCCCTATATTGCCTGAAGACATGAACCATCTTTATATGTACATTTCATTCTATCTTCCCTAACAGACTGTCCCCTCTAACATCCGCATCTCTAATATTTAAACTCTCCCTGTCTACAGAACTTTTTCCTACTACCTACAAACAGATCTCTACATCTCCCACCCTTAAAAACTCCTCACTTGATCTGACCATTCTCACTAGTCACTCTCCTATAGCTTTCTTTGGCTCTAAAATTACTTTATCTGGTCATGTTCTTTTATCATTCCATTTTTCTGTATGTCTTAGGACAGCCCCAACTCTGACCTTCATTCTCACTAAGATGTCCATTGCTTCCACCTATCTCTTTATTCCTAGACCATTATCTCTGCACTGGAATACCCTCCTAACTCAAATCTATACTATCCTCTATTTTCAAAATCCTATGTCCTCTTAACCTCCATCCCTTGAGAAAGCTGTGTAGGCTAGATACTTCTACTTCTCCTCTTCCACTTAACTCTAAATCTTCTACAATCTGGCTTTTGACTTCATTATTCAACTGAAATTCCTCTCTCTGAATTTCCCAATCATCTTTTAATTGCTGAATCAAATGCCTTACCCTTCTTCAGTCTCCATTGTTGGATCTTCATTCAGGTCATGCCCACTAAATGGGCACAACCCAAGGCTCTGTCATTGGCCCCCTTGTCTTCCCTCTCTATACTATTTCACTTGGTAATTTCTTCACCTCCCATGAGTGCAATTATCACTTCTTTTCAGATTTCCAGATCTATACACCTTGCCTTTATCTTTCATCCTCACACTATCAATTGCCTTTTGAACATCTGAAATTTCCTGTTCTATAGCTATCTCAAACTTAACATGTCCAAAACAGAACTCATTATATCTCCCCTCCAAAACTTTCCCCTCTTTCCAACTTTCCTATTACTATTGGGGAACCAATATCTATCCAATCACCCCAGCTCATAAATTCAGTGTAATCCTCAACTTTTTTACTCCTATTCTCCCCACATATCCAATAAAGACTTGTTCTTTCTACCTTCACCATGCATTATATATACATTTCATTTTCTCCATTAACAAAGTCAGCCAACATCTTGGTTTGGGCACTCATGACCTCATGTCTGGAATATTGCAATAACCTTCCTGCATCAAGTTTTTCCTCATTCCAATCCATCCTCCTCAAATAAGCTGCCAAAATTATCTTTCTAAAGCAGGGGTGGGGAATCTGTGGCCTCAAGGCCATATGTGGCCCTCTAGGTCCTCAAATGCAGCCCTTTGACTGAATCCAAACAAAGTCAAAGGGCCGGGCTTGAGGACCTAGAGGGCCACATGTGGCCTGGAGGCCACCCCTGTAAAGCATAGGTTTACCCATATAAATTCTCTCCTTGATAAATTCCAGCACACAGGATTGAATGCAAAATCCTCTATTTGGTAGTTAAAGGCTTTTACAACTTAGTCTCTTTCTACCTTTCCAGTCGTTTCATACTTTACTTTCCTCCATATACTCTACAATCTAGCTATATTGGCCTGTTCCTTGCTTATTTCTTGTCTTTTTATTTCTGAGGCTCCCTCAGAAGTGGAATGTTCTCTCTCATCACCTCCACCTCTTGACTTCCTTCAAGACTCAGCCCAAATCCCATATTTCCCAGGAGCAGAATTTCTTAGAGGATCCCTCCAAGATCACTTATCATTTGCACTGGGTATATCTTATAAGCAAAGAGTTATTTGAATGTTATCTTCCCCATCAGAATGTGAGCTCCTTGAGAGCTAAGATCCTGTTTTTGTTTTTCTTTATATCTCCAGTATTTATCACAATGTCTGACACATAATAAGTGCTTACAAAATTCCAGTTGCTTGACAATAAATGGTAGAATTAGATACTACAGCTGAAGACTTGAAAAAGTATTCTACACTTATTGCCTCAGTTTCTCCCCATTCTTCAAGCACATTCTATCTGGCTTATGACTCTATAGCTCAACTGAAGCTGCCCCTTTCAACTTTCCTAATACTGTCCTCAGTCATTCACTCATTCAACAAGCATTTATTATGTTCTATGTCTCAGACATTATGCTATACTATAAAGAGAAAAAAAATTAAAATGCCTACCTTCAAGGTGCTGATACTCTGTTCTAAGGTGCTAGATATAATGTCCTTTTCTCAGTGCTCATTGTTTTTGGCCACTCTAAAGTGTAATGTACTACTGAGCAACACTCTCCTCCTGGATACCCTTTCCTCCCTCATTTTCCACTATTGTTATCTCTTAGGTCTCCTATTTGTCAGACTGCTCCTTCTCAGTCTCCTTTGCTGGCTCATTATTTATCATTTTCCCACTAAGGATGGGTCCCCAAAGGCTCTGTACTTGGCACTCTTCTCTTCTTTCTGCATATTCTCTTTGTGACTCAACAGCTTTTACATATTAATAAAGATGACACTGTATGTAGCCTTAATTTTGATTTTGAACTCCAGTCATACACCATATTAGAAATCTTTACCTGGATGTACTATAGGCATTTAGAACATAATATGTCCCCACATTAGTCCATTATTGCTTCTTTTATCCATCCTCTTTTCAGATTTTCCTATTTCTGTTGAGATCCCCATCACCTTTACAGTCATTCTGACTGTTACCTTCCTTTCACACTTCTAACCAATCAGTTACCAGGTTTTGATGATCTTGTCTATATAATCTCTTTGCATCACTCCCTTCCCACTCACATAACCACTACTTCAGTTCACGATGTCACCACCCTCTGCCTGGACTGCTACAATAACCTTCTGATTTACTTCTCTTCTTCCAAACTTCTACCCTCTCCAAATCATCTTCTATATAACTGGAAAATTAATATTCCTATATATGGATCTGACTATGTCACTCTCCTATTCAAAAATCTTGAGTAGTTTCCTTTTGCTTTTAGGATAAAATTAATCTCCCCAGACAAGTATTTAACACCTAAATATTATGTCTCACACTTATCTTTGCACATATTTCTTATTAATCTCCTTTCACACAGTTTATATTTTAGCCAAACCAGCTCTCTAGCTATCTCCTAAAATCAACATTCCATCTCCTGTGTCCATACATTTGCACAGATTGTCTCCCAAGCCTGGAATGCTCTCACTCTCACCTCTGCTTCCTAGGACTCTAGCTTCCTTCAATGCTTATCTCATGTGCCACTCAATGCAAAGCCTTTTCTCACCCCCATCCTATGTGGTTACTATTCTCTTTCGTCAAATCATGTTGTATTTACTTATCTGTGTATATGCTATGTCCCCAAGTAGAATGTAAGACCCTTGTAGGCAGAGTCTTTTTGATTTTTGTCTTCATCTTCAGCACCTAGGATAGTACCTTATATAGAGTAAGCATGTAAAATGTTTGCTAAATTCATCTAGTTCAGAGCTCTTTTCACCATTTTTAACGTCTTTATGACACCTCTGGAGAATAAGTAGAAACTATCAAGATCCATTTAAACTTGTCCCTCAAGTGAATTCTTGAGTTATGCCCTTTTGGCAACATGTGCCTACAAAGGGCTTGTGTCCACAGACATACTCTGAAAGTACAGATATTCTCTTATTACCACTGCCACTTTTGCAGAAAAAGGTCAACAGTTTAAATCGTTCAGTCAATTAACCTTATCACCTTGACGTCTTCATGCTTTCTAGCTACGTATCCTTCCAACAAATTGTTAAGCAAATAATGAGAGCCTAAGATACAGAGGGCATAGGGCTCAAACCATAAGTACCATAAAAGGTCAGAAGAGAGAATCATACTTAGGGCTACTATAAGGAGTAGTCAGGAAAGTTTACTGGGGGTAGGATGGACTTAGGAGAATGGGAAGGATTTGGCAATGTTCAGGGCATTTCAAGCCATAGGAACAACATGTGCAGAGGCATCAGACAAGAATGATCACAGTATGTTCATGGGATAGTAAGAATAACAACCTAACTAGAGCAGAGGAAGTGTAAATAGCTACACTTCATCTAACAAGCCCCTAAGAGGGTTTTCTGGATACAAATAAGAGGGTGAGAGGTCCTTACAGGACTACCAATGTGGGAAAGGGAAGAACATAGAAGAAGAGCCAAGTTCTTGTGGCTAGCCATTTCCCCAAGGGACTCTTCTTCCAATGGGCCCCCTTGCCTACCAGCCCCACCTTTTGCAATTTTGAACAAATCACTTCCCTCTCTCTGGGCTTTAATTTCCTCATCTGTAAAACTAGAAGGATGATGATCCCTAAGTTCTTTTCCAGCTCTAAATCCCATGATTCCAAGTGCTAACATTTACTATCTTTATAACTTTGAGTAGTTCATTTAACTCTTCGGAATCTCATTTTCCTCATCTGTGAAATGTGATAAACATTATCTACTTCGACAGGGGGCTATGAGAATTTTTATGAGATTATGCATGTAAAGTGATTTATAACCATGATAACTCATATCAACATTATTTGTTGTTGTTAGAAAGTCTGCAAATTCTCATTTTCTCAAGCTAACTTCTCTAATACGTCTGGTTACTATGTATTTTTCCCTGTATATGCCTTTTGCTTATGCCATGTCTCTTGATCGAAATGGCCTTTCCTCTATTCTCATCTTTACCTATGAGGATTTCTACAATACCCACCATTTAAGGTCCAACTCAAAGGCCATCACACTTGTGAAAGATTTCTTACTCCACCTCCAGCCCCCACCCCAGCTAAAAGTGATTTCTCCTCTTGTAGCTCTCCTAGCACTACAAGGATAACTTAATCTAATAAAACTAAACTGAGGAGGTTAAATATAAAGAACCTTGATTTAAAAACAAAACTATCATTAAAGATAGGCACTAGACAATTGAAAAGGGCCTATTCTGCAGTTCCTATCTAGGGTCAGAGCAACTGTGCTGTGGTCCTGTTCTGAGCCCTGGGAGGTAAGTCTAATAACCTCGCCTACTCCTTCTTCCCCCACCTCCTGACAGAAACATGATAGACTAAATGTGTAGAATGAGATTCATATAGTTGGACATTGTCAATGTGTGAATTTTTTTCCTTGACTTTTTTTTGGAGGAGAGGATGGAGAGAGAAAATAGATACTTTTCAATTGAAAAAAATTTTTAATAAAAAAAAAGAAAAGGACATAGCATAAAAACTAGAAGCAATGCCAAATAAGATTAGTTAAAAGAACTGGCAGCATTCATTCTGGAAAAAGAAAAGATTTGCTGGGTGTGGGAGGATAGCAGTGGGATATACACATGATAGTTATCTTTAAATATTTGAAGAGTGGTCACAACGTGGAAGAGAGTTTAAATGTTTTCTACTTGACCACAGAGGGAAGAGCAAAGAGCCATGGGTAGAAATTACAATGAGACAGATTTGACCTCAATGTAAGGAAAGTCATTAAAATAATCATAGTGGTCCAAAAGTAGAACGGGGCTTTAAGAGGTATTGAGTTCTCTATCATGGGGACAAAGTAGAGGCTTAAGAGAAGGCTGAATGACCACCTATCAGAGATGCTATAGAAGAGATTCCTGTCACTGGATGTCCTTTGAAGTTCTTTCCAATGTTGAGATTCTATGATTCCATGGTTAAATTTCTCTACTATTCATTTGGTACTTTCCACTGGTATCACAGTTTTTTGTATTTGATCTTAATCAACTTATTATACCATAGCCTCCATGAAGTCACAGGAATTTGTATCCCCCTCAACATCTAGCACATTGAGTTTGGCCACACTAGAGCAAAATCCCTAGTTAGGCAATCTTGTTGAACACATACTGTATGCTATTCTTTATAGATGCTCTGAAGGGATGAAAAAAAAGAAACTCATGTACCTGCCTCAGGGAGCTTGTAATCTAATAAGGGAGAAAATACTTATATATATGGAATAATAAGAGAACAATAGAAAACAGCAAGAAATCAAATTCCAGATTGTGTAGAACAGTGCAATAGAAATTCAAAAGAGAGAGAAAACATAGCCTGGGCTAGAAAAGGAAGGCACCTTGGAGGAGGTAGAATTTGATCTGGGCCTTGCAGAATAGGTAAAAATGTTGATAAAGAATAAGAAGAGAGTTAATTCCAGAATGAAGATCAGCATGAGCAAAGACTTATACGGTACATAGCACTTTCTGGGGATATTCAGTGCCACTCTGGCACAAAATAGAGAGTTTGTATAGACAAGCTACAGGAGATAAAATTAGGGAGTTAAGATAGACTTAACATTGTCTGAATTGTCAGTTTGGTCCATTAGCTTTGTTAACCTCAGTCTAAGTCTGGGGTTGTGTTGAAATAGAATCAAGATTGGAACTAGAATCACAGGAACCTGATTTTAAATCTCAGCTCTGTTATTGATTACTTGTTTGACTCTGAGAAAGCTAATTCCCTTCTTGTGGCTTTGAGTTCTTCATATGTAAAATTGGGAGGGGTGGGCCAGATGATTTATAAGTTTTTTCTCAGAGCTAGATCTAAGGGTTTAATGTTATATAAAAGCTCTATACTGGGGCCATATTAATAGTTTGCCAGGATGTTCACTTTCACAGAGAAAACCAGAGTCAAGAGTCTTACTTAAGAACCCCTTAATAAATCAAACCAGAGAGGGAGCTCATCAGTATATATCTGGCTATAAAACCCCAAACCTGGACCCCCTTTTCCAAACTAGTCTTCTTAATAATCAGAGTGGTCTAAAAGTCAAATGGGGAGCTCCCTAGGAATTCTTGCCTGTCAGATGTGGAAAGATTGGCCTTGTTGATGACAACAGTAATTCCTTTGGGCCTAGAATTGCCTAACTGTGGCAAGAAGAAAGGGAGGGCACCTTGGCTCAGAGAGAAAGAAAAATACATGGTGAAATGATTGTTTCAGTTTACTGATTTTGAACACACTCATCTCATATACTTCAACTCCAACACACACATTTTAGCCTAAACCCCACAGATTTCATGTTCTACCCCTCCTCCCTTAACTTTTCCTGGAGAAATAATTTCCTAATCTTTGGGAACAGTTTATACCATTTCATAGAATTCCACCTATTTACCCAAAGAATATCCCTGTTTTGCTAGTGTTTGTTTCTGCTTAATTTAAGAACAAAGGTCAAAGAAAATAAATTACTGCTTTTACTCTGGAGTGGAAATTATAAATGAATTGGTTTATGCATAATTTCTCAGCCTACAAAATAGGGCTCTGAGTAAAGAATAACAGGAAGAGGTATTACTTTTTCTACTAATAACTCTAATAATAATTTTTTCTTGTATGTGTATATCACTTTACCATATTAATAATACTGACTCACAGTTTTCAAGTGTTTTAAGGTGTGCCAAATACACTCTTGTGAGGTAGATAGCACAAGTAAAAGGGAACCTGCTAGCAAAAATGACAAAGACCTGAGGATTTCACTTCCAGCAAATATGGAGAGCAAAATGAACTCTGAGAAGGTCTGCATAGAACCCATGATGTTTTTCATTTCTGATACAGTCTAATGACCACTGCCTCTGCTCAGAGTACAGGCTGCTGTCCCTCCTAGTAGAGGAGGTAAGGGGTTTTGGAGAATGCCACTTTCCAAATTAAAAGAAGGATGAAGTATTCTTTGAAAATTTGAAGAAATGCTTCTTTGTTAAAGAAAAAAACAGATTAAAAGTGACCTGAAGAAGCAAAGAGGAATCTTGACCTTTGTCTAAAGGTTACAGGCTAAAATAATATGAAAACAAGAAGAAAGGGGAGAAACACAACTGAACGTTTGGAGATGAGGAAGAAAAATGAGGTTTTCCAAAAGAGAAAAGGACTGGACCCTTTGAGGAGGAAGTAACTGATTAGTCTCAAAGGAATGATGATGCAGATCCACAGGTACTGTAAGTTGATAATTTTTCTTACCTAAGTAAGAAAAGATGAGTTCTGATAGTAGCTTTCTGATAAGGGGTACTGAAATATACTATTTAATGACAACAAATAGATCTGCTATCTTTTGGGGACATGTATTGAGGATAAGACAGAATGTCCAAAGACTTATCAAATGAGACAATTATTGCCAACTTCTGGCGATTAATGTGGGCACAAGTAATACCAGATGGAATCTAGAAAGCATTGGTAAAGAATACAAATCTTGGCCAAGACACTGAGAAGTTTAAAGATGCTGGTGGTGTTTTGATGATGATCTAAGGTAAGGACTTCATAAGAGAAAGGCAGATTTGGAAAGTGAACAGCTAGTTAAGGATTTGGTATCTGTCAATGGGATTTAGATATAGCTAAAAATATAACAATAATAGAATCCTAGACAAGGATCACTGATACTTAACAAAGGACTGGATACCATAGAACATAATTACAATGTAGAAGACTAACAGTAAAGATGCTCAGAAATTCAAAGCAGACAAAATTCAAGAAATAAGCCAGCAGTATGACACATGGTTTTATACATCTATATACAAATGCACAAAGTGTACAAAACAAACAAAATTAAATAGACATCTTAATACAAACAAGCAAATGTGAGGCCCATGACTGGAAAATGCCTCTCTCTGGATGGATATACTTTATTCAAAAGAAATAGGATAAGATGTTTTTTGTTTTTGTTTTGTTTTTTGAGGAGAAAGGATAAAAATGCATATTAAGAAAACAGTCATGTAGTCCAATACAGATAGTTGTGTGAGGAGAAAGAGAGAAGTTAAGAAATAGAAACAATATTGGTGTATACTACAGAATACCTGGATGGAATGAAGAAATATATATTAGGAGTTAGGAAAATAGAACATAAGCCTAGCATTGAGGCATTATATGATACTGATGGGGCAATTCAAGTATTCAGACATCCACTCCACTCAAGCTCTCTTTCTACCAAAGGCAAAGCAATTAATAATATGTTGACTTAGGTATTTTCATTCTTCAAAAGGCAAAGGGACCAACTACAAATATTCTATTCTTGGTCTGATGCTCACTGGCATAGAAGAATTGGTTCCTGGGGTGGAAATCTTAGAATTTTTAAAGAGGAGAGGAAAGCTTGATATAATCTGACATGTACCTTGCATTTGAGGAGAGCAGCTTTTCAAAGGATTCAGAGGAAGGATTGATAGTATCCTATGGATTAAGATTTGACAGGGAAAGTAAGCCCAAGAGATGAGAGGCTTTCAAAAATGAAATTCTGAAAACTCAAGGAGAAAAATTCTGAAAAGAAGGGAAAGGTGAAGTTGTCATAAGGAACTTATGTGGGTGCATAGAAAACTCATTGATCAAATTTGATTTTTAAAAGATATAGAGAAGATGAAAGCAAGAAGGATGGCCACAAAATTGTGGGATGTTCTTACAAGTATATTGTGAGGAAAGCTAAAGCTCTGAGTGAGAGGAGGCAGGTAAGGAAAAGTAAAGATTCAAAAAAGTATTTTAAATGTTATATTGGGGAAGAAGGTAAAATCAAAGAAGGACAAGGACAGCTACTTGGATGCAGGCAGCAGGAAAGAAGTAAAAGCTCCTAGTTTGATTCTGTGTGCTTTTTTCTTCCAAAGAGAATGTACTTTGAATTGCGAAAGAGAGAACAAAAAAAAAAAAAGAACTTCAGAATTTATTTAAGGAGTTAGTAAGAAAACAGCTAACTGTCTCTAATGAATTCAGGTCACCAGGCCAGATAAACTATACCCCTGGATACTGAAAGTATCAGCAAATATAACTGCTGAGCCCCTATCAATAAGTTTTGAAAGAGGCAGAGAATGATTTTAAATAGAGGGAATGGGAAAAGTCTCACACTATTAAAAAAGGGCAAGTGTCCTGATTTTTCAAAAGAAGAGAACAGTCTTCAAACTATAGTCTGTTGACCTCAACTTTGACTCCTGGCAAACCTCCAAAAATGTGCTATTAAAGGGTTAATTAATAAAAATCTAGAAGAGGAAGCAGTGATCACAAACAGCCATTTTGTCAAGAACAGGTCATGCCCTGTTAAGATCACTTTTATTTTATTGACAAATTGACTAGATTGGTATGTCAAAAGAAATCTGTAGATATAGATTAACTAAATTTTAACCAACAAAACAAAACATCTCTCATATCATTCTTATGGGAAAGGTGAACATCAGTGGGCTATATAATACTATAAGTATCTGGATCTGGACTGGTTAAATGGCCAGACTCAAATAGCAATTGATTAATAGCTTAGTGTCAGCTCTTAGGAACATTTCTAGCAAAAAACAAAAAAACAAAAACAAAAGAAAAAAACAGTATCTGTGCTCAAACTTGTTCAGCTTAATATTTTTTATTGAAGACTTAGATAATTAGATAATGGAATAGCTGGCAGATCTGTCAAGTTTGTAATGACACAAAGCTGAGAGCTAATATAATAGATATCAGTCAGGATCTAAAAAATATATTTCCAAGATAGTTTTGGAGCCAAATCTAATAAATTTAAGAGACAAATGTGATATTTTATATTTGAATTTATAAAATTTTGGCTTCACAAGTATAGGATGAAGGAGTTGTGACTAGATAGCAGTACAACTGAAATCTATCTAGGGACTTGAGTAGATTATAAATTCAATATGAGTCAATGGTGAAATATGAAAGCCAAAAAAGCATGTATGTTATTAAGCTGTATTAAGAGAGGAATAGTATCCACTTCTAGGCAGATGATTGTTCCACTGTACTCAGCCCTGATCAGACCACCCCTAGAATATTCCACCCTTGAAGCCAGAGGATTTTGGGTTCAAATCTCACCCTGGTCAAGTTACCTAAACTTTCAGTGCTCTAGGCAATTCTCTAAGACTAAAAGCTGCAGACAAGGTGATGACCTGCATTGACAGAGAAAATTCCCTCACTTAAGAAATCACAAATTTACTTCCTAACCCATTGAGGAAGTAGAGAGTAAATAAAGGAGGAAAACCAAGATAATAAGAGGCTTCAAGTTCATGTCATGTGAAGATTGGTTGAAGGAATGATTATACTGCAGTAGAGCCTCTTGAACTAGGGTCTGTGAACTCTCTTTAATATTTTGATAACTGTATTTCAATATAATTGGTTTCCTACATAATCCTATGTTTTTATAAATTAAAAAATATTCTTAGAGATCTATAGACCTCACTAGACTGCCAAAGTGGTCAGAGGTACACAACACACATGCACACACACAAATCCCCTTCCCTAGAGAAGAGATGATTTGGTGGGGTAGGGTGAAACATTAAGATAGTTTAGTCTTGACAAAAGAGCAAAAACTATTAATAATTAGAATTATCCTAAAGTATAATAGACTAATTTGAAAGGCAAAAGATTTCTCTTTACTGAAAGTCTTCAAGAAAATGTTGGATGACCGCTTGCTGAGTATGTTATAGAATGGATTTCAGTTCAACTCAAAGGCTGAGGTAGATAGTTTCTAGGGGCCATTCCAATGCTGAGATTCAGCATTATTATTGCCATTTTGTAAATGAGGAAATTGACTTCCTAAGAAGTGAAGTGATTTGCTCATGAAAACACAACGAAATAAGTGCTGTTTTTGGGATGCCTTTTGAAGTGCTTTGGTATTCATTCTCTTGCTTAATCTAGGAAGTGGCCCTGTGAAAGGCAAGACAGGGGTTCATATCCACTTTTGATAGTTGAGGAAACTGAGGCACAGGATAGTTAAATGGTATTGCAAGCCAGTGACACAGCTGAGACTTAACAGATATTGTATCATTTAGTCCAGTGCATTTTCCATTTGCACATAGAGGGTACTTAATTATGATTTCCTAAGTAAATGAAAGAGAAAATTACATAATAACAGAATTTCAGAATTGGAAGAAATCCCAGAAACCATCAGGTTTAGCCCATGCCCTCCAAATAATCTTCCTCCAAAACACCTAAAAAGTGGTTAACCAACCTTGGGAATCATATACACACATAAAACTGTTAGGAAATTTCATGACACTACCCTTTGCTTTGGGCAGCTAGGTGGTACAGTGGATAGAACTCCAGGCCTGGAGTCAGAAAAACTCATCTTTATGAGTTCAAATCCAGCCTCTGACACTTACTAGTTTTGTGACCTTGGGCAAGTCACCTAACTGTTTACCTCAGTTTCCTCATCTGTAAAATGAGCTGGAGAAGGAAATGGCAAACCAATATAGTATCTTTGCCAAGAAAAGACCCAAAAGAAGTCACAAAGAGTTGGACATGACTGAACCAACAACAACTACTACCTATCTCCCCAGACTTCTATTCTCCAAGATAAACATCCCTGCTTTATTCAACTCAGTTTCATATGGAATAGACTAGAATTCACTGTTTTGGTGGTCTTCTTCTGGACATTTTCCAGCTTATTAACGTCCTTTCTAAAATATGCCATCCAAAGTAGGTGGTATTTTTTTCCTTCGAATGGTTTATATAATTTAGTATCTTCCAGGTCACTGATTCAACAAGATGGAAGACTAGACATCTTCTTTTATACTCACAACCTCGTAAAGCTCTCCAAAATAGAAATTACGTGCTAAAGATAAAGCAATTCCAGCTGTCTCCATGGTCTATAAGACCAAGAACCCAAGAAGGGTAAAAACTCCATGAAGTAACACCTAACTTCCACTCACCACCACATCCCTACTACCCACTGAACTGCTAGCAGCAAGGCTGTAGTAGTCAACCTGACCCAAGGACTTGCAATTGAAAGTAACCCCACATCTTGACTCATGCTTTCTCATTCTAATGTAATGGAAAGCCAAACTCCAAACTACAGAAATTTGCTGAGGCCTCAATAGCCAGCATTGTGAAATCATTTTGTGGGGCAAGAAAGGTCTGCTATAGAGTGGAGGAATGGAGGGAACTTGGCAGGACATGTGTCTGGGCTTGTAATTGAGTCCACTTCTATACTCTCACTCTGCATCTCCTACCAGTACTGTGAAAATTAAGTTCCACATTCCAAAGTTCAGAAATTTGCCCATGATGTAATAGTGGCAGCATAGCAGTGCTTTATACTACTAGGCCAGAGAACTGAGAAACAAAAGGAATGTGGCAGGACACTGTGTGTGCAGAGTGGTGTAATACTCCACTAAGTGTGAGGGAAGCAGAATAGCATCTAGCCGGCCCCTTCAAAAGTCATTTGAATCAGACACCTAGGCTGGAGAACCATGAATTGCCAATATAGGAGAAGGTCAAGATGCTTTGAAATCCAGCCCCCAGGAAAAGAGAGCAGAAGGAGTCAAAAAGTGAGCAATAGGGAAAGATAAGGTGGAAAAGAGACTGAAATTGCCACCTACCTCTCAGAGTTGTGAGGATCAAATGAGATAATATTTGTAAGGAACTTAGCCCAGTGACTGGCATACAGTAGGTGCTTAATAAATGCACACTTCCTTGCTTCCCTCTTTATGCTCTACAAACTTTTTTTTATGTTCTTATGTATTTGTTTCATGTCTTTGGTGGTGATAGTGGTGGTGGTGGTAGTATGTGTATGTGTGTGTGTGTGTGTGAGTGTGTGCGTATGTGTGTGATATCTTTGAGTCATACTCCCTAAGCAAGTTGTAAAGATATCAGAATCCAAGAATCACAATTTCTACCTTTATTTTTCCATTCCCACAGTATCTAGGGCCATGCTGGGCACATTTTTAACAAGAGAAAACTGAATCCCAGAGGGTTCAAACCATTTGCCTAAGGTCACACAGGTAATAATAGGCAGAAACACAATTCAAACACAAAACCGATGGCTCCAGGTACCTGACATGAAAATGAGCAAGTATTAAGTTAGCCTATACACCTCTAAGGCAGCACTGGAAAGTGGAAAATCCACTGGCTGCACTCATGTGAGGACATCTGTGTTCTGTCCTTTACTAGTACTAACTCTCACGTCTAACTCTCACTTTCTGGGTGTTTAATTCCTCACCTATAAAATAAGCGTACTAGAAGAGATGATCACTAAACTTCCTTCAATCTCTTAGGTCCTTTCTAGTACTAGTTTAATATGCGAATAGGAACAGCACAATTTGGAGCAGTACAACAAGCTATAGTGCTGAGGGTGATAGGATCATAAATATTAACCTGGAAGTGACTTCAGAAACCATATAGTTCAACCCCTTTATTTTACAGAAGAAAAAAACAAAGCCTAGGGTGGGAAAGCAATTTTCCAAAAGTCATATATGTAGTAAGCATCAGACCTGAGGTTTGAATTCAGGTCCTCTGAATCTAAACCTTGAACTCTTTCCACAGCACTATATGATCAGAAACATTTCTTTTTGAAAGGGAACAACACAGGAAGAAAATGGAAAAGAGAAATATTTAGATTTTTTTCTATTTAGGCTAATTTTCCTGAGAGTGAGATGCACTGAAAAGTGATCTAAAATATTCCATAGAAGATGTGTCATACTGGAAAAGGAGATGGGTTGGTCATGTAGTAGTAGTAGTAGTAGTAGTAGTAGTAGTAGTAGTAGTAGTAGT
>NW_020954564.1:37133248-37195656 GCF_900497805.2 Vombatus ursinus
GTAGTAGTAGTAGTAGTAGTAGTAGTAGTAGTAGTAGTAGTAGTAGTAGTAGTAGCAGCAGCAGCAGCAGCAGCAAAACTGCTCTAGAAAGTTACTTGTGATCTCTTAGTTACCAAATCCAATGACCTTTTCCTAATTCTCATTTTCCTTGACCTCTCAGCAGCCTTTGACATTGCTAATCACTTTCTCCTCCTTGAGACTTTCTTCTCTCCAGGTTTTCACGACACTGCTCTCTTCTGGTTTTCCTTCTACCTATGTGACTGCTCTTTTTCTGTCTACTTTGCTAACTCCTCTTCCCCTTCCTACCCTCTGACTACAGGTGTCCCTCAGGGTTCTGTCTTAGGTCCTCTTCTCTTCTCCCTCTATACTACTTTACTTGGTGATCTTATCAGCCCCCATGGATTTAATTACCATCTCTATGATGATTCTCAGATCTATATTTCCTGCTCCAAACTCTCTGCTGACTTCTAATCTTGCATTTCCAACTGCCTCTCAGACATTTCAAACTGGATGTCCAGGAGACACCCTAAACTTGATACGTCCAAAATAGAACTCATTATTTTTCCCCCTAAACTCTCCTCCCTTCCTACCTTCTCTATTACTGTAGAGGGAAACACTATCCTCCCACTCCCTCAGGTTCACAACCTAGGAGTCATTCTGGATTTCTCATTATCTTTCACCCCACTATATCCAAGCTGTTGCCAAGGCCTATTGATTTCACCTTTGTAACATCTCTTGAATATGCCCCCTTCTCTCCTTTGACACTGTCATTACCCTGGTGCAGGCCTTGATCACCTCATGCCTGGAATACGGAGATAGCTGCTGGTGGATCTGCAACTCTCAACTCCAATCCATCCGCCATTCAGCTATGAAATTGATCATGTCACTCCTCTACTCAATAAACTTCAGTGGCTTCCTATAGCTTCCAAGAACAAATACAAGATGGCATTCAAAATCGTTTATAACACAGCCCCCTCCTATCTTTCCAGTCTTCTTACACCCTTACTCCCAAACACATACACTTCCATCCAGAGACACTGACCTCCTGGCTGTTCCACAGACAAGTCGCTCCATCTCTTAGTTCCAGGCATTTTCTCTGGCTGTCCCCAATATCAGGAATGCTCTCCCTCCTCTGTTCCAACTACTGACCTCCCTGGCTTTCTTTCAGTCCCAAATAAAATCTCACCTTCTATAGGAAGCCTTCCCTAGCCCCTTTTAATTCCAGTGCTCTCCCTCTTTTTAATTATTTCTGATTTATCCTTTATATGGTTTACTTTGTATACATTTGTTTGCTTATTGTCTCCCCCATTAGATTGAAAGCTCCTTGAGGTCAGATACTCTTTTTTGCCTCCTTTTGTATCCTTAGCACTCAGCAGAGTGCCTAGCGTATAGTAAAGATCAATAAAATGTTTATTGAATTTACCGAATTGAATTTCTATAGCACTTCAATATTTGCAAGGCACATTACAAATATGCCATTTTATCCCAGGTAACATTATAATTCCCATTTTACAGTTGAAAAAACTGAGGCAGAAAGAGATTAAATTCACAGCATCACAAGCTAATAAGTGAGATCAAATTTGAACTCAGGTCCTTCTGACTTGAGGTCCAGTGATCTATCATTTGCATCACCTAGCTGCCTCTAGTAGTAAAAGCAGGAGATTTCAGATAAAAAATCTATGTGCTGGTATCCACAATATGCTAAAAGAATAGGAGAAGTCTTCAGTGAATTGTGTGGAAGAATTAGGGAAAAACATGGACAAAAATCACAGAGGACAGATGAAAAGGTGTGGCTGGGTTTGCAACTTATACTAGTGAAGAGAGACCCACACTGATGAGACCAATCATAAATCTATTAAACTACATCTATCATAATATTGGAAAGTATTTTCCTGAGAAGTTGTAGGACACTTTATCCAAGGGCATTCTCAGAATAAAAAGAGAGAGAATTAAAAATAATTACATCTGTTTAAGTGTGTTATATCCTAGAAAGGAAATTTTCTAAGGTCCCTTGTGGTCTTGGCATTCAATGGTCCAACTCTCTTGAATTCAATTCAAGAGTTCAAGTCCTACTATTGCCACTCACTAGTTGTACAATCTTTGGCGCATCTCATAATTTCTGAAAGGCTCAGTTTCCTCATTTACTAAATGCACAAAATAACACATGCTCTACCTAAATCAAAAGAGTTGTGGCAAAGGCCCAAAGAGGATAGATTAAAAAGCACTTTGTAAATTGTAAAATGCCAGCTATGTTCTAATTAATACATATGTAGTATAGCTTTCCTTGGTCTTTAGCTTTAAAAAAAAGTCACACAGAGTAATTAGAATAGCCCATGCTATCTCTGTGACCTTAGACAAATCACTTCCCTTTTCTGGGCCTCAGAATTTAGACAAGTTTCCTCTTCCAAAAAAGGAGAGGTTTAGAGCAAATGATTTGAAGGTGTCTTACAATTCTGCATTTTATGATTCCTATGATCTTACAAACTATGCGGTCAATGTATAATGATGTTTCCCATCAATGCCATGATACAGCCTGGAAAAGAGGGCAATTCTCAGTCCATTTCCTCCCCATCCAAAACACCTTACTTATTCTCCACTGTCAGATACCTGCTGACCCCCAATATATTCAGTTAATAGCTTATCTGATTAAAGTGTGTGTAACAAAGTCTGCTGAAATAAAATCGTATCTTTACTCAGGTTTGGCCAATCCCTGTATAAGCAACAAGTAGTCTCTGCATGAGGCTACTATAAGAGGAGATCCAAAGGCTAATGGTATTGCTATGCTACTTGTTTAGGGGATTTGGGGCTATCTTAATGCCACCCAGAACCTAGGTAGTTAATAGGCAAAGTAACTCATCATGAACATAAAGCACAACCACCTACACTGTGCCCAGAAGAAGAAAACAAGTCAAACCAAAGGTTTTAGAGGCAAGAGAACTGAAGTTCAACCCATTTCAATTTATGGATAACAAGATCAAAATCCAGAGGGAAAAGTCAGATGGATCATAGGATTTAGAATTAAAAGGCATCTTAAGACACAGCGGTATTGATTTAGAACCCAAAGGGTCATTTAAAGCTGAGTTCAACCCTCTAAATTTTACAAATGAGGAAAACAAGGCCCAAAAAATGAAATGACTTTCACAAACTCACATAGTGAGTGGCAAAGACAAGATTCAAACCCAAGTCCTCTGAGCCCCAATCTTATTTCTATTAAATCATGAAACATATGAAAACTAGATATGATCTTAGAATGTATCCAGTCATTTTCATTCATTTTACATATTATAAAATTGAGACCAGAAAGAACAAGTGACTTGTCCAAAGTCATCAAGGTAATTAGTAGCAGAGGTAGTTTATGAGTTTTTTCTGAATCTAAACATGATTCAATGTGTAGGCCTCTTACTAAGGCTTAGCCAATCCCATCACAATAAACCATCCAAATTTGAGTAAGGCATACTGGGGAGAATTAATTCTCTCACCTAAGAACCCTAGAAAAAAGATTTCCTGCCCTGAGTCATAAGATTACAGGATTTACAGTACACACATACTCCCAAGATGTTCTAATCCGATTCTCTTTTTTACATATAAGGCACTGAGTCCCAGAGAAGTGAAAAACCAGAGAATAAATGGCAGACAGAACTTAAACTCAAATTCTCTGATTCTAAATCCAGCACGTCTCATCCAGGAATCATCTAGCTCAGAATTCTGTCCTGTGGACCACCATTGCCTTCATGATACTGTAGTTTCCCCCCCCCCCAATTGGCAGCTATTACAAGCTTCTTACCTCCTCATACATCTCTGCCTTCCCCCACCCTCTTTGCTGAGAACCTTGACTCTTCCTTCATTGAGGAAATTGAAGACATTTGCTATGAACCCTCTTCTCTCCTCATTATCCCTACACCTTATAACATCATTCCCTGATCTCTCCTCCTTTCCCCCAGTCTCTAATAACAAGGTGGCCCTTTTCTCTGCCAAGGCTAGCCCTCCTACATGCATCCTGAAGACATTTGCACTAGACCTCACCATCTCCTCAAGCTATTTCCCTATACCTCTCCTTTCTTCCTCAGCCAAATTCCTGGGAAAAACTGTCTATAGTTGCTGCTTCCACTTCCTCTCTGTTCACTCCTCAATGCTTTGTAATCTGGATTTCGATGTCATCTTATAAATGAAACTGCCCTCGCCCTAGTTACCGATGGTCTCTTAATTGTCACATCAGATAGTCTTCTCAGTTCTCGTCCTTCCTGGCCTATTTGTTTCATTTGAGACTACTGACGATCTTTATCTTCTGAATACTCTCCATCTGTGTGTTCTTAACATTACTCTCTCTGATTCTCTTCCCATCTCTTTTATTTCTCCTCCTACTGACTCATTAGTCATAACATGTTTCATAACTGTGAATTTTTGCCTTTCTTTGTATCCTCAGTGCCTAACAATGCCTGGCATTTATGCTTAGGTACTTAATAAATGCTTACTAACTGACTGAGTGCTCACCAAAGCTCTGTCCTGGGCCCTCCTCTCTTCTCTAGCTAAATTTATCAGCTCCCATGTGTTTAATGAGTATTTCTATGCAGATGACTCATAGATTTATATATCCAGCCCCAGTCTCTCCACTGAGCTTCAGACCTTTGACAACTATATATTGAATATTTCAAACTGAATATCTCAAGACATTTCAAAGGAATTATGTCCAAAACAGATTTCATTATCTTTCCTGCCTGAGGCAGGATTTAAACTCAGGTCTTCCTGATTTCACACACAAAACTCTATCATTGTCTGGATTATATGATTTGGAACATGAAGTAGTAGTGAGGTGGCCTTCCGCCCCCTTCCTGAGGTCCTTCTACCTCTTTGTTTTCATTTCACACTCTTGTACTATTCTTGCTTTTTATCATAAAAGGAAAGACCTTCAAACACAAAATACTCAATCCATCCCTAGGATCCATACAAGGTTCTGAGAAAGAAGAAGGCAATTTAGGCTCTTCCCAGCTGTGACTGGTTGGTAGGGAAGACAATAGTAAGGGGGAAACTGGAGAAGTTTGTTGGAAACAAGCAACTTCCAAGTTAGAGTTTTATATTTTGGCATCACTTGATTTGAAGGGAATTCCTAACTTATTTGGCACAGGCCCCCTCTTCCTGATTAACCCCACACAGAGCCCGTCTAAGTCTATCTTCATCACATCAAGGTAGTCTCACATCGTCTTTCCCTCTTACCATGAAAAGCCTTAATTTTGAAAGCCTATGGATTCATCCATCAATATGGAATGGACCTGTGGTTTTATGATTATATACAACTGAATGGTAACAAATACTCCTATAAAAGAGTACTTGTCCCAGGAACTGGTGGTCATAGGACTCAGTTCTGCAAGTAATAAGTAGTAAGACCTTAGACAAGTCACTTTACATCATTTTCCCAATCTATAATATGAAGTGGTTGTAACAGATAACATTAAAGTTTCAGAGGCTCATAGGCTTAGAGTTAGAAGGGACCTCAGAAATCATCAAGTCCAGGCTTCTCATTTTACAGATCAAGAAACTAAAGTTCAGAGAGGTTAAGTATCCTCAGCATTAAACAGCTAGTAAGTGTCTAAGGCAGGATTTAAATTCAGGTCTTGCTGACTCTAAGTCTAATCCTCTACGCACAAAGATATCTAGCTGCTGCAAAATTCCTTCCAGCTCCATTATTCTATGTTCATAAGTCCCTTCCATCTCTAATGCCCTATGTTGTAAGCTTCTTTCTAGCTTTAAAGGTGTTTGGTCAGGGCAGCTAGGTGGCATAGTGGATAAAGCACCGGCCCTGAAGTCAGGAGGACCTGAGTTCAAATCTGACCTCAGACCAAACACTTGACATTTACTAGCTGTGTGACCCTGGGCAAGTCACTTAACCCTATTGTCTAAAAATAAATAAATAAATAAAGATGTTTGGTCAGGATTCTAACATTATCTTTCCTAAGGCTCCTTTTTGCACTGAAATTTATTCCGACATTCTGTGAACACTCTATACTCCAAGATCTTTACTTGCCCTAACATTATATGGTTTTAGATGTTCCCTCTCTCTGTCTCTGTCTCTCTCTCTGTGTCTCTCTCCCTCCTTCCTTCCCTCCCTCCCTTTCTCTCCCTCCCTTTCTTCCTCCCTCTTTCTCTCTGTCTCCCTCTTTCTCCTTTTTTAGGGGGCTGATTGACATATCTTTATAACACCCTTCCCAAGCTACAACTTCACATTGACATCAATTATAACAGTAGGGGTAGATGAGCTTTATTTACCCCTAGAAGTAGTCAAAACTACCTACTCACTTTCTCCTCAGTTTCCTACCATTGCTATTTGCATAGATAGAATCACAGGAGCAATAATTACACATGATTTTTATCCTAGGCACCTTGGCCAGCAAAAGTGAGGCCAAATAATCTTCCCCTCTCGAGCAGAGTCAGAATTACTGGGAACATAAAATTCTCTTGCTGACACAGCTCCCTTACATGCCCAAAAATACTCCCTACCCCTACCCTCCACCACACCCCCACTTCCCAACTCAAGGAGATGATCCCATTCCAAGGATTAGATTGGTTTGTGAGGCAGCTAAGCTGGGCACTCATCGGTAAAAGGAAGTCCCTTTGCCAGAGTCCTACCTACAGAGAAAGTGACCATTCTAATATCACTCTGTCATTTAGGGGCAGAACCATTACTAGAACCCAGGTCTTCTATTTTCAAGATCAAGTTTCTTTCCTATGTCTGTTCTTTGTTGATCAGACCAGCACACAAAGACTTTTACAGGTAGCTTGGAAGAATTCTTGGGCCAATTTTGGCAATAGAGCATATGGCATGGAAAGAGCCAAACAATCTTGTGAGGAATGATGATGACTTCGGGTCAATCCAGGGGCAGAATACAACTGATCTGTCCTGTCTGTTGGGTATGTGTTATGATAAGTAGGCCCAGAATCATAAGAGATTACAGAAGTATAAACATATCTAAGAATAAAGGCAGATATTCACCTGTTTTCCATTCAACAACTTTGGAAATGTGAACAAGGCTCAGGAGACAGAACAAGATAAGCCAGGAATAAATCCTGTTGGTTTTGGAAACTCAATCCTCACCAGAAGCAAACAACAACACTGGAAGAAAACTACCTTGCACCTGAAATGACCCACTGCCTAGTTCTCTGCACCATTGCCTTTTGCCAGGTGCCCCCTGAGCCTGCTTCGTCCTTCTGACCACTGGTGTGAGGCAAAGCAAAGATCATAGTGACTCAGACAAGGTGGGGGAAGCAGCATTGCGAGAAACTTCAGCCATCTGTGGCAAGGTACATGTACAGCTGGTCTAAAGGAAGAGGGAGAAAATTGCCCTTGGAAGAGCTGTTACAGAGGCTACCCTGCTTCCCTGCATCTGACAAGAAGAGAACAGAATCATGAGTACCCTTCCTGACCTTGGCCAAAATTGGTCATCACCTTCACCTTGTAGAATAGACTTGTGATTTCATTGGAAAAGGAACTCCCATTGAAGGAAATTCTCACCACTAATGCAGATCTGCAGATTCTAGTCTTAGATACTTTCCTGGAAGTACTGAGAAGTCAAGTGACTTGTCCAGGGTCACACAATCAACGAATGTCAGATACAGGACTGGTCCTTCCTCTATACCATGTTGACTCCCATTTTAATTTCTAATGAAATTTCATTAATAATAGAGATTAGATATTTGCAGCAATTTAAAGGTTATAAAGTCTTTTCCCTCACAAGAATCTGATGATATAAGAAAGATTCTTAACCCATTTCTACAGATGAGGAAACTGAAGTTTAGAGGAGATTGGGGAAGGAGGTCATAAAGAATCATTTCTGGGAGTATCTAACTCTTGATACCTATATTAACCTTCCCAATGTTCCTAAGGCTAGAGTCTATAGATAATCATAAACCTTTAGAGTTGAAATGGAACCTACTATCCAGTTTGATGTCTTCATTTTACAGGCAAGGAAACTGAGGCAATTGAAGTTCAGATAATTTCTCATAGTCATACAGCTAATTAAAGAGGGAGTTGCAACTAGAACTTAGGTTTCTTAACTCCAAAACTAGAAACTGTTTTCCCACCATGACACCATTATAATCATCCCTGTTTTATTTATGGGGTCAGTGAACAATATAGGAAGCAAAATACCCAATTCAAGGTCAGCCCCTCTACAGGTAACTTTGGAACATGGGCTGAATCTCAACTCCTCAAACCAGAATTACCTTCACCAAAGTCCCTCTAAAGTTGGGCAAAACCAGTAGCAAATGAATACTAAGAACAGTAGGCTAAGTGAGACTGAACTGTCTAGTACCTTAACAGGCTAATATTTTGAGAAAGCATAGGAAATGGGGAAGAATATTGTTTTTAGAATAAGAAAGACTGATTTCTAGGCCCCACTCTGCTTCTTAATGGTGACCTTGGGAAAACCTTTTGTGAATCTGATTTCTCATCTACAAATGGGGATGATGGTGTTCCTCTGGCTTTTGTGTCATTCAGCCATTTCAGTCACGTCTAACTCTTTGTGACCCCATTTGCGGTTTTCTTGGCAGAGATACTGGAGTGGTTTATTATTTCCTTTCCGAGCTCATTTTATAAATGAGAAACTGAAGCAAATAGGGTAAAGTGACTTGCCCAGGGTCACACAGCCAGTAAGTGTCTGAGGTCAGATTTGAACTCAGGAAGATCATTTTCTTGATTTCGGGCCCAGCACTCTATCCACTGTGCTAGCTGGCTGCCCTTACCCTGATTACTGTAGAAATATATTTTAGAACACAGCAAGGGAATAATAAGCAGCATGGCCTTATGAGTGGGGACCTGCCCTTAGAACCAGGAAGGTCTGGGTTCGGGTCCCAGCTCTGACTCATATTGGCTGTTTGACCCCAGACAAATTGCTTAACCTTTCCCAGGCACAGTTACTTCCTCTATAAAATTAGAATGATAATACCTGCACTGAAAACTTCATGGGGGTTATTGGGAACAAGTAAAGGTAAAAAATAAATAACATTTACGCAACGTCTACGATATATCATATAAACCTTCAGGTGATCTTCTCACTTGATACTGGGACCAGAAGCCAAGTTTTGGACATTTTAACATTTTCATTTCTGGAACTTCCACCCTGGGTCCTCACTCTCTTGATCAGTGAGTTTTTCATGTTATCCCTGCCATGATTCACTTTACTCCCTACCCCGAGAAAGTCTTCTTGCCAGCTACCTTGTTACCTGCTTCCTTTGCAATTGTTGGAGGGAAGATTTTATCCTTTGTCACCTGATTACCCAGAGGGGAGAGTAACAAATGTGGCCTGAAGAGCCCACATTCTGGAGAGGTACTGGGGAAAGCTGGAGATTTAGGGTCAGAGGACCAGGGTTTGAATGCCAGTTTTGTTACTAAATACCTGTATGACCTTGGCCAAATCACTTAATCTTTTTGAGTTTCAGTAACCTCATCCATATATATAAAGCATTTTGAGGGCAGAGACTCATTTGTTTCAGGCTTTGAAACAAAAGTATCTGTCAAAGAATACCGCAAACAGTAGGTGCCCAAAATGATTATTGAATTCAATTATTGGGTGAATTATGGGTTTGGGCTAGATCAGAGATTCTTCACCTGGTGTTCACTAATTTTTTAAATATATTTTTATAATTGTATTTAAATATAATTGGTTTCCTTTGCAATCTTGCTATTTAATTTTCTGCATTTAAAAACATTCTAAGAATCAATAAGCGTCATCAAACTGTGAAAGAGATCCATGACACGGGAAAGTTAAGAGCCTTTGGGTTAGATCATCTCTAAGGTCCTTTCTCTCTAAACATGATTTTATATTTAAGAGACAATGCAGTATATCCTAAGAATCCAAGAATCGCAACAGGGAAGATTATGGTTAACTTCTTAAGAGCTGTTCTTGGGCCCAAGATGCCTTCTTATCTGAGTCAAAATCATTCAATGGTATCTAACAGTAAAACTACTATCTGCTCATAATTCTAAAGGACTTTCAAGTTTATAAATGCTTTCTTTACACTCCTAGCAGACTGGTAGTACAAGGATTACTATCACCATTTGTTGATAGGAGAAACCAATCCATCAATCAACAAACACTGTGCTAGGCACAAGAGACACATAACCCTAGGCACAAGGGACCAATATGAAACAGGTCCTGTTCTTAAAGAGCTTATATTCTATTTGGAAGAGGGGTAAGTTGAAGAAGGGGAAGATAATGAGTTCTGCTGCAGACATGTTGAACTTGAGATAGCCACAGGATATACATTTTAAGATGCCCAAAGTGATTGCAAGATAGGAACCCAGGAAAGAGACTGGAGCTCTCTGGAATGACTGGGAATATGCATAGAGATGACAACTGAATTCATGCTTGCCAATGAGGTGACAAAGAGAGAGACAGAGACATAAAAGAGACAGAGACAGAGCTCAAGGAAGGTCTATGACTGAGTTTTTGGAGTATCAAGCTCAGAAGGAAAAGAAACTTGCCTACGGTTACACAACTAGTAGGCTTCAGAGTTGAGATTGGATGGAAAACCCCCTAATTATTTCAGCACTTTTCTCCAAGGCAGAAGGCTTTGGTAGGGCATTTGGGAGGGAATGGGGTAGAGGAAGAGTGGTCTAAGGGGATAGTTTAGCTAGTTTTGTTGGTAACTTCATTTCTAGTCTTCCAGAAGTTGCCCTGCTTAAGCTAGCATTGAATTCAGCCTCCAAACTGTTTCCTAATTATCAGTGTAAAAAGAGCCGAAGACTCTCAAATTCCAAGAAGTGTGTTATATTTGTTCAGTTATATAACATGCTTCTCCCGGTCTTGGACTAGTCATGTTTCCCCCAGCGGGGAGACGAGGCTCACAGGATCACCAAAGCATTCCCTTTCCTCTACCAAGAAAGATTTTTGTTTTTTGACTGTAGCCTGGTGTGTTTGCTAATGACTTCTTCTGTATCCCGCCCCTGCTCTAGGTCTTGGCAGACCTGAGGAGGCCCCTGCTTTCTGACCTTGAGCAATTCAGAGATCAGGTTTAAATGAAATGTACAAGAAAGTAAAAGGATTTGTGTACTTCTAGAAATGTTTTCAAACCCCTGGCCTGTAAGAGACTCTAGTGAGCATGGATGGGTGAAGTTGGATCTCTTGGCCTCTTGCTGCATGCTACCCTGAGGCTGCCTGGCCCATGGGGATATGGCAAACAGCCCCTGTCCTCTACAAGACTTACAGTTAGCTCTCTCTAGGGACATTGCCACTGCTAAAGCGAGCAAACCAGACAAACAAGGTGGACTGGCTAAATGCATCTCTCCATCTGTGGCCCTTCCTGAAAGATAATTCATTCTGTTTGTCCCATTAAGGAATCAAAATAAAATAAGAAAGGATAGAGCAAGATATTAGATCTGTCCCTCCCTGGACCATGTGTCTGTTATATCTCTCCTCTTCTCCCACTCTCTTTTTCTCTTTCTTTCTGTGCTCTCCTCTCTTCCCCTCCCTCTCCCCTCTCTTCTCTCTCTCTCTCTCCCCCTCCCTCCTTCCCTCCTCCCCCCTTCCTTTCCCTTTTCCTTTTTCTCTCTCTCCCCTTTTCTCCCTCTTTCCCTTTCCCTCTTCCCACTCCTCCCTCCTCTGTGTCTTAACCTTCCTAAAGTGCCTAGGGTTAGGTTCCAGGGATAATCATAAAACTTCAGAATTGGAATAGAACCTGCTATCCAGTTCAACCCCTTCATTTTACAGGTGAAGAAACTGAGGTAACTGAGACTCAGAGAACTCTTCGTGATCATATAGCTATTTCTCCTCTCTCCCTCTGTCTCTCTCTCCTCTCTGTTTGTCTATATTTCTCTTCACTCTGTGCCTCTCTGTCTCTGGGTCTCTGTCTTGTCTCTGTCTTTCCCTCCTTTCTACCTGTCTCTCTCTGTCTTTCTGCTTATCTCTTGTCTCTCTGTATCTGTCTATCTCTGTCTCCATTTCTCTTCTGTGTCTCCGTCTGCTTCTCTCTGTCTCTCCTCAGTCTATCTCCCTCTCTCTCTCTATCTCTTTCTCTGTCTGTGTGTGTGTTTCTCTCTTTTTTCTCTGTCTCTCCCTCTCTCTTTGTCTCTCTGTCTCTCCCCCTTCCCATGACTCCTATCTCATGTTTGCTTAGGTCTCCAGCCAGAGAACTTGGGGTTCAGATCTCAGTTCTACTGTCTACTACAGAGGCATTTCTATCAAGTTACTCAAACTCTCTGGGCCCCACTTTCATCCTTTGTAAAATGTTGGGGATAGATGATTTCTCAGGCTCTTTGCAACTTTAAATCTTCCTTCTCTTCTCTCCGTCTATAAACAGTTAATAGATTGCGAGGTTCTGAGTTGTGTACGTCTGTGCCGGCTGTGTTGGGTGTGTGTTTTTGCCTGAGTATGTTTTTTCCCCCTTCGGGTGCCCCCTGCCTTCCTCCTTCAGCCACTGGGAAGCTGGGACCGTTCGCTGCTGACACCTCGGCTGCTCTGGCAACCCGTGAACTATTGGAGAAAGGTCAGTTGGCAGCGTCCTCCGCTCCTCGTTCCACACTCAGGCCCTTCCAAGGATGTTGTGTGATGTGGGAGCTCCCTCTGTTGGTCACAAGTGGCAGCTTCCTTCCAAGGAGCAGGGTCCAGCCTCCTTACTGCACCGCTTTTAACCTGGAGGCGGGGTTATCAGCTTCTTGTTGGAGGAATAAACTAGAAGGCTTGTACTCTATTAATGGATGGTTTAACAAAATGTTGGATTGTTATTCAGCTCAAAACCTGCAAGTCCCAAACATTTCCCCCATCCCTTTTAGGGAGTATTTTCAGGGAATTAATAGCTATTTTCCATTCATATTCAGATTGGCATAGCCATACAATCATGGATCATTTAGTCCAAATTGCTAATCTTGCAGATGAGACAACTAGGCTCAATAACTTACTCAAGTCACACGGCCAGTAAATAGCATAGTTTCGAATCGAACGCTGTCTCTTTCTATCCCATCCGAATCTTTGATAACTTTTCAAGTCACTGTAATCATCTTCACTTCGGTCACAGGAAAAGTTGCTGGAAGCCATAATTATTCTCTCCTTATATACCAGAAACTTCCTATTCACAGAAGAGTGGATAGATCATTGGATTTGGAGTCAAGATGACCTGAGTTCTGATCCTGCCTCAGACATTACTAGTGTCTAGGTCACTGTGAGACTCAAATGAAATAATATATGTCAAGTACTTTGCAAATTGTAAAGGTCAACATAAATGGGAGCTATTATATGTTTTAAAGTCAGAGACTTCTGAGAGTAGGTGAGTAGAAAGGAATAAATAGGAGGGGTACAAAATAATAACCTCAGAAGCAAAGCTACCTCCCAAACCCATTTAGAGTACGCTCAAAGTCTCCATTCCTGGTTCCAGGTGACAAATTGGAAGTTTGAAGGAAGGGAGTGGTGTTGAAGCACTGCTACCCCCTCCCCCATATCTCATTCCTCAGGGTCTTACACTGTGAGTCTCTTTATCTGGCTGAGGGGAAGGAATAAGCATTTATTAAGTGCCTATTATATGCCAGATACTTTGTTAAGTGCTTTATTAATATCATTCTCACAACAACCCTGGGAGGTAGGTGCTATTATTATCCCCATTTTACAGTCGAGGAAAAAGCAAGGATGGGGGGTTGCAGACAGTTTAAGTGACTTGCCCACAGCTAGTAAGTATCTAAGGCTTAATCTGAATTCAAGTCTTCCTGACTAGAGGCCCTGCACTCTACTGTGTCACCTACTTGAGGAGGATGATTAGCACAAGCCTGTCCATTTTACTCACAAATATGTTTGGATTGGTTTGGATAGTGTAGTGGGAAGTGAAACATAAATTTCCTAATCAATGATCCTGCGAAGGCCTTTATATTCTGATGAAGTTTAAGATCAGCCTCCTAACAGATATGTAACTGTAGCTAGAAGTTAACTATTTCCTCTTATTTTGAGGATTTTTTTCTGTTGTTGTTTGTTTTAGTTAAGGACACGTGAGTGTTTAGTGTATTCATTTTATGTATAGGAACAAATTACTGGCCAATACCTTATTTATATTGTCATTAAGGACCTTTTTTTTCCTTCTACCTTTTTAGGGAGACCTTAGACATGAACCATGAGTAAAATCAATCCCAAGGAGACCATGAAGGGGAACTTAACAAGCCACTGAGTGTGAGAAAAGAGAGGTTAACTGCTTTCATTAGAAGCAGGATCCCCCAGGACTGAACCCAGACCACTGTATGCCTGGGCACAGAACAAGAAGCAGTTATAGTCCCCCTCCCCAGTCACTGTGGTGACTCAGCAGTGGTTCCCCAAAGTTAAACAAGGATGAAAATTGTTCTACAAAGTACTTGAGAAGTTATGGTGTAGACACACCAATGTGAATATAGACAAATTGTATGCTTATTTTATCCTATAGTTGAACAGTCAGGTGGAGTGGATGGCTACTGCTTTAGTAAGGACCTAAGTTTTCAGAAAGGCTTGATATGCAGAAGAGGGTAAGGACTTAGGCAGAAAGGAAATTCTATACAGTACTGAGTTCTATTGGGAAACAGAAAGGCTGGAGGATTGACCAAGAATTTTAGATATAGAAGGAATTTTAGAGATAATTTGTGTCCAATCTTTTCATTTTACATAAAAGAAAAGAAGCCCAGAGAGGGTGTGTGACTTGCTTTTGATTGCACAATTAATCAGTGACAGATTCATGCCTGGACCCCAAGGACTCTTACTAAGTGGGTACTTTCCACTGCATTACTCCAGAACGGAACACACATTTGAGCGGAGGTTCATCCAGGGAAGTAGGGAGAGACTAGGATAGAAATCCTTTTTCTTTGCTTTCTATGGAACTCTGTGCAAAGCAACAGCTGGGAACAAAAGGATAAAATGTGGGAGCACAGAAAGCTAACTTGTGTTCTTGGTGAATTGAAAGCACCTCCAAAATCTGCTATGCATTTTGGTCAAAGGCATAACTTTAATTCATTTTGCTCTGAGAAATCTTACCATGAAGCAAAAATAACCTTAGATTGTTAATGAACCTTGAAATAATGTTTGTGTAACACCACTGGGTATTCAATCTCACCGCTGCCCATCTTCAAAACATACGAAACACGAACAATGGAGACTTATGGGTCCTTGGAAAAGGCAGCGCTTTGACTCCCAATCAGGGAATGAAGCAGCTGAAATCATAGAATTATGGATTTAGAGTGGGAAAGGACATTAAAATTCATTGAATCCAATAATTTTATTTTACAGTTGAGGAAACAAAGGTACAGAAAGCTGAAATGATTTGCCCAGACTCATTCAGCTAGTTTGTCTGAGGTACGATTCAAACCCAGGACTTCCTGACCCAAATTCCAATGCTCTATCCACTACACCATGCTACCTCTCAAAGGCATGAAGATAGAGCATTGGACATGGATTCAGGAAAACCTGGGTTTGAAAGTCACCTCAGACAAACTAGCTGAATGAATCTGGGTAAATCATTTAATCTCACTGAGATTAATCTCACTCTTCTCATTAATAAAAGGAGGAAAATAATAGCACTTACCTCTAGAGTTGCTATAAAGATCAAATGAGATAATAATGAATAATAAATGAGATAATAAAGAAAGATTTTGAAAACTATATGTAGCCAAATAAGTGAGGTAATATTATTAATGCCTAGCACATCACTGTACATCCAGTAAGTACTTAATAAATACTTATCAAAAGATCTTCAGATTTAGAGTTAGGTAGCCCCTTAAAGACTGTCTAGTACAGCCCCTGGAGATGAAAGAGATAAGTCTGAGGAGTACTCTTTCTACATCATCACTCGCTGATTAATTGACTGACTGAAAAATCTCTGCATATTGAAGGGTGACTAGTATGTATTGTAAGCACAGTCCTGGTGTTGGATTTATTGTCTCTTGATTAAATGTCTTATTTTGACACATTTTATCATTCGGCCTCATTCTTTTAATTCATCTCTCTTTTCCTCTTTCTCTGTTCCCCTACCATTCTTCTGTCTTCCTTTGACTCTTCATTTGCTTTGGTCTAGGACAGTCAGAATTGATGGAAAGCATAATGTAGTTGAAACAGTAGACTTGGAGTCATAAAGTATGGGTTCTAGTCTTGTATCAACCACTGCCTTCCTGTGATGATAAGCAAACCACATCCTTACTTTCTGTGAACTTTAGTTTTCTCAACTATAAGTTGAGGGACTTGAACAAAATGGTCCCTAAGGTAGACCCAGATCTACCATTCTATCTTCTATGATCTATTAAAACACAGTCCATTTAAGAGATAACATGCTATAGTAGGGATAGTTGGAGGCAGAGGACTTGGATTTGAATTCTGACTCTGCTAACTGCGTAACATTGGGCAATTCCATTAACTTTTCTGGACTGGTTGAATTATTTATACAATGAGAGGATTGGAATAGGAGATCTCTATGGTCCCTTCCAACTCTAAACTGCCTGATCCTATTTCTTTTATTTTTCTACTTTCCTAAGGAATTTTACAACTGATTCAACTTTCCCCTTCTGTCTATTCCATTTCTCTCTGGGCATGTCCATCTCCCTTCTGGCCTCACCTACTTTCTTCAGACAGCTCTCAAAATTAATAATTTTCAATCTTTTGGTATACAGTGACTACTTTCCAAATCTCCTTATGCCTACTCCCCTAGTCCAGTGTTCCTTTAATTATAACAAAACGGCCTCTGATGACAATTAACTAATTAATAATAACTGATCATAATAATTACTGTCATTTATATAACACTATGAGGTTTACAAAGTGTTTCACAAATACTATTTTGTTTTATCCTCACAACAACATTTGGAGGGTAAGTGCTATTGCCATCCCCATTTTACAGACAAGGAAACTGATGAAGACAGAGGTTATACCCAGGGTTATACAATAAGTGAGGCTGGATTTGAACTTGGATCTTTTCAACTCAAAGTCTAGTACTCTATACACTGTACCACCTAGCTGTATCTGATGTATAGGTAAAGTGCATATTTACATGTGTATGTATACATATATATATACATATGTAAATATAACATAGATATTTTAATTGATGGTTGAAGTCAATAATAACAGGCATATAAAAGACAATTATCACTTAGTTATTAGGAAACATACATCAAAACCATTGGAATATTTCTAATTTCTACCATTTTTTTTGGCCCTGGATGTGAGAAGTAGCCTGTTAATTACTTTTAAAATATAGAGATATAAGTCATACATATAAACTGACTCACTGGCAGATAGCTACACATGATTTTCAAAGGAACTCAGGAGCTCTGTCCCACAAAAGAAAAAAAATGTAGAGTCATTCAAAAAGAACTTCACTGTTAACACCATTGCTAAGAGACCCCCCAGTGGTGGAAATGCATGGTTTCTTCCCTTCACTTGAAAGCACACTGATTCCAGACAATGAAACCTGCCAGAAGGTACTTATAAGACATCCAGGCTTGGAGAACTTTGCTGAATTAGGAATACAAAGAATGACAGCAGTACTACTTCTCACTTGGGCAAAGGCTTGCTTATCTTCTTAGTTGAGTCAAAACCAACAATTGTGGTGGTATTGAGTGGTCCTGAATGATTCTCCATATTTGGAGAATGCCTATCAGCTCATTTGCAAAAAGCCAATGAGCAGTGTTCAGGTGATCATGGATTTAGAGCTGGGAGAGATCTTCTAGTTCACCTAGTCCAACCTCTCCAATATAGTGATGAGGAAATTGAATCCCAAACACCCTAGCTCATACAGGGGCCAGAGCTAGGATTCTAAATCCAAAATTTTCCATTTTACCAAGCACTTTGCCTAGATATTTCTTTTGCCTCAATACCACCTACTTTGCTTTATAGCTATCTATATATGTATCATGTGCTGTCCTTACTCCCAAAGGCAATAGAATAAACGTAAGTTTCTTGAGGTTAGGTACTATGTCATTATTTACATTTTAATCTCTAGAATCTAGTCTGTTTCCTTGCATATATATAGTAGGGACTCAATGGTGAACAATAGTCATGTCCATGTGAAAGAGGCCAAGTTCCTGCATATGGACTATATCTTCTTCATCTAAGAATTGATGAGCGGTCTCTATAAGCAGTTGCTCTAGAGCTCCCTAGGCAATGTAGGCTGAGATAAATCCATTTGACTTTTGAACACAATTGCTTTCCACTAATCATCCCAGAGAGATGAATTGGGTTCAAGTCTAATCACAGAATAATGGAAGACATAGTAACAATCACAATGGAGTCTACATAAATCTGGGAAGATGCATGTTCTAAAAAAAATTATTAAAAAAAAAAGATGTATGTTCTACATAACAAGTGAGTAGGTGAGTGTGAATGGGATACAAAAGAAGAAGATAGTGTCTCCAAGCAAGGTTTTAACACAACTCGTAAGTCCTACTGGCACCAGAGAAGATTGAAAGGACAAACCCAACAAGTTATCATGAAATGGTGGAACTGGCTGCTCTCAAGGCGCCCTTAGTGCCACTCAAGGGTGATCCTCTGCGCTTCTTACATTATAGCATACTTCTTGCCATTTCTGCCCAAGTGAGCCTGTTTTTCTTTTCATATTTTATATATCAACAGCTGCCAATGATACTGTCTGCTATATCTTCCTTCCAGATGTGGCTATGCAATCCTGCTCTTTCCCAAACTCCCATGAAAAATTGTTCTGGTCAACATTGACTGAGATTCTAGAGGACAATGGAGTGATGGCTAGAAATTCGAGGAGGGGCACCTGGAATCCTCAGGATTTGCCTAACATTCAGGTGGCCTTCCCATCACCATATCTATTTTGGGTAAAGAATCATGTCTTCCATGGAAGCAGCACATCTTTCTTCCTCACAGATTGTCCCTTACTTTGACAATTCCATCTAAAGCCATGAGAAGTTGAGAGAAGGACTAAGATGTTCTTAGTTGTCTGAAAGCTTTTTATGGCCACCATCCCCCTCACATGCCTTGCACATATGAAGTGAATGATTCAAGACAACATGTGCATCAATGGCCAGATGTTCCTAAGAGTTGGCAATGCTCCATTATCCTCAATTAACTTACCATATTTACTGGTGTATAGGTCCCCTTTTCTTAAGGAATGAATAAGGCCTTATATGACTTTGTCTTTTTGGTAGACATTGTAGTTTTCTTATATGAATGGGGTGAGAATGGGAGTAGGACTAGAGTGAGGAGGAATCATATTATGGTATTAAGTTCTCTTATAACTTCAATTATCCTGTCTATTAAGAAAGGAGAAAAAAAATTAAGTTAAATTAAAATTAAAATAAATCCCACTGAGTGAGAAAAGACATGTGTACTAGCAAAGAACCCATGGGCAGTGGGTGGCAAATTGAGGCCAAGATGACCCAGTACACAGCTCCCTTGGCTTCCTGTCAAAGTGACAGAGGCTATCTATTATATTTTGGCTGAAATAAGAAACAGAAAGGAGTAGGAAAGAAAAGAGGCACAGAAAAAGAGAGGGGGAAAGACAAGGAAAGACACAAAGAGGGGAAAAGGAGAAATCAGACACAAAAAGAAGAGAAGAGAAAGATAGAAAGGCGAAGAAGGAGGGGAGAGGGGAAAGACCAAAGAGGAAAAAAATCAAACAAGAGAAGGAAGAAGGTAAATGGGAGTTTGAAGATAAGAGAGACCCCTAATGTCATTCCTCTCTTACCAGTCAACACACACACACACACACACACACACACACACACACACACACAAAGGAGGGAGAAGGGAGAAACCAAAAGAGAGGAGGAGAGGGAACTAAAAGGCGAAGGATAAAGAAAGGAGAGGAAAGAAAATGACAGAGTGGCAAAGAGATGGGGAATACAGTAGAAAGAGAGAAAACACTTATTCTCTGTGGAGAAATCAGAGACTGAAAGACAGGGCACAGGGGAGGGCATTATCAAAAGAAAGTACATTTAACCCCATTTCACCCACTCCCATTCTTCTCTCTCTGTCTCTCACTTTCTCTCTCTCTCTCTCTCTCTCTCTCTCTCTCTCTCTCTCTCTCTCTCTCTCTGTCTCTCTCTCTCTCTCTCTCTCTCTCTCTCTCTTTCACATACACACACACACACACGAAGAGTGAAAAGACTGAAAAAGGGGAAAAGAGAAGAGAGAGATCAAAGTGCGGGAAAGAAGGGATTAACTGAAAGGGAGAGAAGGAAGAAAAAATGAAGATGAGAAGGAAGGAAGACAGTGAGGGTGAGGTTGAAGGGAAGTGTCAGCTTGGAACTAGAACAGCAGGAAATGCTGCAGGTCAGGATTAGTTTGTTGGCATGGTTGTCCTGTGGCATCTCTTACAGCATGTCCTTGATAGTTGCCTGGTACATATAATGCTTAAGGCAGCCTCCACCCCTCCTGCCACCTTCCAAGGAATGGAACAAAAGAAGAAGATAGTGTCTCCAAGCAAGGTTTTAACACAACTCGTAAGTCCTACTGGCACCAGAGAAGATTGAAAGGACAAACCCAACAAGTCATCATGAAATGGTGGAAGTAGCTGCTCTCAAGGTTCCCTTAGTGCCACTCAAGGGTGATCCTCTGCCCTTCTTTCATTATAGCACACTTCTTGCCATTTCTGCCCAAGTATGCCTATTTTTCTTTTCATATATATCAACAGCTGCCAATGATACTGTCTGCTTTATTTTACTTCCAGACGTGGCTATGTAATCCTGCTCTTTCCCAAACTCCCATCTCTCTCTACCCTGCAAAAACCTTTATGACTTTGAATAAAACTTAGTTCATACCTACCCTCCTTACCCCTTTTTCACTTCAGAGCCTGAAAAACAATCTTGCTTATGTTTCCTAGCCTTGTTATCTCTTGTTCCCCACAACAAAAAAATGCCAAATTGGGCTTTGCAGTAGAAAATAGACTTGGGAAATGCAGAATGCAAGGCACTTTCTGCTGAGGTTATTTTTGTTCAATGCTCTTTTTTTCTTCTTGTGAAGAATTACAAAAAGTTTGTATCAGCAGAAATCTAGTAGGATGGGATGGTACATGCTTTGACCAGCTCCACTTATTTCCATTTATTTATTTATTTACTTTTAGGGAGCAAATGGAGCATTAGGGAGAGTTAGCGGCAGAGCCCTCACTCATCAGGAAGCAACAGGATGGAGAAGTTCTTAACTGAATTATCTTATATCTCTTCCTCGGCTCTCCATTTTCCTCTTCTCCTCTCTCCTTGCCTCTGTTTTTCTCCTACCCCAGCCAAGCAAAATTTATAGATTGGGAGAGTAGGCTCACAGAATTTTAGAGAGGGAAGGAATCTTAGAAAGTATCTTGACCAATTTCTTGGTCTCACAGAGCAGGAAACTCAAGGAAGTATGATTTGAGGGGCACTGGCAAGAGCCCCTTGCCACCAAATCCCTCCTTTACCACCTGTCAGGATGCCTAAAATTCCATTTTTGAGACTCACCCTTTGCATCTTAAAGTCTTCTTAATCATAAAGATGTCCCTATTAAAATTCAATTCAATGCATTGTTGAAAAAAAGAAAGAAAAGAAAAGAAAAATGTTTATGCAAGGAACTATGTTAGATGCCAAGAACATAAAAATGGGAAAGAAAGGTGCTACTTTCTTTCAAAGCGCTTATAATCTACTGGAAGGAAAGAAGGAGCTACAAGTTAAGTAGGCAGGGACATCTGGGTGAAATGCCAGAATTAATTTGGGGAACGAGACATTACTTTCACTTGGTGGGGAGAGTGTCAGGGAAGTTACTTGAAGGAGTTGGCAGAATCTGAAGTGGGCCTTGTAGGAAAGGAGAGAATTCAAGAGATGGAAGTAGGAGTAGAACAGTCCATTTCCTTCATGGGGAATGGTGTTGAGCAATTCATGGCATCATCCAAGAGCAAGGCAAGACTGGGTAGAGAAAGCAGTCCAGGTTGTCTGGAACATAGACTATAGCAAGGAGAGGGGCATGAGTACAATTAGACAAGTAGTTTGGAAAGACTCTATGTAGGGCTTCAATGCCTGAGTCAGGAGATCATTCTTTATTAAATTGGTCAAAGGGAGCCACTGAAGGATTTTGAGTAGAGGACTGACATGATTATAGCTGTACATTGAGAAGAGTAATTTGGCAGAGGCATGGAAAATGAACTAGGGTTGACACGAACTAGAGGAAGGAAGAGCAGTTAGGGGACTAACACAGGTTCTGTCCTGCCTGGGTTTTGCGTCTTCTCCAATAGTCTTTGGAGTCTTGATAACTGATAAAATATTTAATCTGAATGGAATGGAAACCAATGAAGGGATCTGATATGTGGTTCAGGAAATCTAAGAAGAGACCTTGGGAAAAGAAGGTCACTACTGACTGTTGGGATAGAACATTTTTTAAAATTTTCTAATGATCTTTTCTACCTATGTAAAAATCAAGAGAGCTGGGCTCTAGTCCTCTTCCTGTTATAAACTCCCTGTGTGACTTTGGGCAAATCATCTCTTCTCTTTAGACTTCAGATTACTCCTCTGGAAAAGGAAGAAGTTGGGCTAGGTGATCTTTAAAGTCCCTTTGGGCCTGTGAGCCTATGATGTTAACACCTAGCAATTGCCACATCGAGCTGAGCTCTAGAACTTGGAGGAGTAAGGTAGGTTTCTGAGGAAAGCAGAGCAGAGGCACCTAAAGTGGAGAGACACTGGAAGGGGAAGTAGGAGGTTGCCCAAGATACAGAATGTTTGCTTAGGGCTGGCTCTGTCTTCCAGAGTCCACTCTGAGAGCATCTAGATGGCATATGTGATTACTTGTCGAGCTGTTATATCTGAGAAGCGAATGTCAACTGAGGGAAGAGTTTCAACCACGCTGGCCAATTGTGAATCCTTCATTTAGCTAAGAGAAAAGCCAGAGACAGCAAATGATAATAACACACCAGTCCCTGCTAACTTCTCTGGAAGGCATTACCGGTCAGTAAACTGGTATTGGATGTAAGACAGCTCAGTTGGCTGAAGCAGGGAGCCAGACCTGTCCCCTGAGCCAGCTTTCTCTCTTCCCCCTGCCACTGGCTGCCATTTTTATATTTAAGCCATAAAACAGCCCGCAAATGAGAGGTGCGGATTAATGGATTTTTTCGGCATAAAGAAATTAATCTTTTTTTAAAACGACGGGAATATTTTTTTCTTTCCTAAAGATCTTTGGCAAACAGAAGCTCTGTGTCTTCCAGACCTCATGAAAGGTATTTTGTGCAAACGAGGTGTGATTTACACTTCCTTTAATTAGCCTGAACCCTGGAAAAAAGGAGGAATAATAGAAAACAAGCCTTGAATAGAAAACAAGCCCAAACAGCACTAAAATAACAGTTTTGTAAAAGCATCAATTGAGGGTGGAGAGAGGAGACAAAAAGCCCCTAATTCAGGGAGCAGAGAATTATAAGGGAATTGAAGGTTGGTTGGATTGGCTTCTTGGGAGGAGAAGAAAAAAAAAAGAGATTTGGCAACCAGAAATGAGTATCATTGACATGGCTTCATGGCATTCCTGACTGCTTCAGAGCAGTCCTTGATATTAGTGGGAGGGCATCTAGGGTTCCAATGAGTTCTCTGGTAAGGGAAAATGCAGCCATTTTATCAAGTGGGCAAACTCTAAGGATATTCTTGATGAGGACATGCGGACCAACCAGAACAGGCCCAGAAAGAAAGGACCTAGGAGGCTAAGAGAGAAAATAGGTCATTTGACAAAGGCAGAAGATCCCTTGACAGGACTCAGGGGATTGGTACCTAGTTTCCAGCCAGGTAGACCCTTTTCAAAAGTGCCTGACCCTTGTTTGGGGTAGCAAAGCACTAGAACAGGGACAAAGAGTCCTCATAAAAGAGACATTGGCTATCCACTGCCTGAAATGGCATGTAGTTAGCTTGTTTAAGCAAGGGAAGAGAATCTTAGGAAAACTGAAAAGCTGTTTGACCTTGGGCAAATTACTTCCCCTCTCCGGGCCTCAGTTTCCTCTCATGATCTGTAAGTCTGTGACTTGACTCATCAATTCCCCCCCACACACCTCCTGAGGGGAAGTTTCTCTAGGTTCTAATGGCCACAATTAGCCACCATCTGTCAGAGCTGCCAATCACCTGAACCCTGGGAGACCTGCTCCTGGGACTAAAGTTACTATGCAAACACTGCTTGTAGCAAAAGCTGTCTCTTCTGTGAGAACTGCCTCCTTTAGAGCCCACTTTCTCTCAAACTCCACTCTTTGACCAGGGGAGGCAAACAACTGGCCCTTGTCACAGATTTAACTATGCCAGAAGCAGTCTTCTTATAGCAATTTAAATATTTTAGGTCCTCCGTTTTGCTGCTTAATAGATGGAAGACACAAATGGTTCATTTAAAAATCATGTGGACTCCTAGAATTACTGGAGGTTAGAGCTAGAAGGGATTTTAGAGATAGTTTACCTAGTCCAAATCCCTCATTTTGCAGATGGATAAACTGAGGACAAGGAAAGAAACATGACCTGCCTGAGTCCACACAGTAAATAAATGACAGGGCCAGGTCTCAAAGCTGGATCTTCTGCATCCAAGTCCAGTGAGCTTTCTAATACATCCTTCTACTTCTCTTATGTGGAAGGGAGGCAAGAATTTCTGAAGGCAGCATGGAGGAGACATCATAGGAGTGGTAGTAAAGCATGTCTCCTGCCTCTATTGGAGAAGTGGTGGATTACAGATATGGAGTCATTACATTTTCAGGCATTGTTGGTTTGTTTTCCTAGACTGTAGAGTTTAAATCCAGCCTCAGACATTCACTAGCTGGGTGGCCCTGGACAAATCACTTTCCCCCGTTTGCCTCAGTTTTCTCCTCTGTAAAATGAGCTGGAGAAGCAAATGGCAAACACTCCAGTATCTTTATCAAGAAAATCCCAAATGTGATCACAAAGAGCCAGAAAACAACTGAACAACAACAAAAATTACTTGTTACAGGAGAGAGTTTTATACAGGTTATATGTATGGATGATATAAATAAAAGAACATTAATAAAAATATCTAAACCATTTGAAAACAAAACTATGCAGACAAGGAATTGAGTGGGGAAGCCTTCTAAAATTATCCTTCTTTACATTTTTCAACACATTTGCCTGTATTAGCCTTTTGGCAAAATAAGCAGTGCTCATTCTTTTATTCATTTGTACAACAAATATGTAGTAAGAGCCAAGGCACTGAAGGTGATTAAAAATAATAATAAGTATGATAAATGTATGAGCCTTTATGACACAGTGGGAGGCATACACAGTTTGTAGTTAGAAGATTTCTGTTAAAATCCTGGCTCTAGGCCACTTACTGTTCATGGAACCTAATTCACTTAAACTTCTCTGAGTCTGGATGTTCTAATCTGTAAAATAAATCAAGCAACTGGCCACTGCCACAAATTCACCCACCCCAGAAGCAATTGGGAAGTATGAATGCAAAGTGATTCTAAAACTCATTAAGTTCAACTCTGTCATTTGATACATGAGGAAACTGAGTCTGAGAGAAGTTAGGTGACTTGTTTAAGATTATGTAGCTAGTAAACGGATGGATAGATAAATAAATCAATCATTTACTGAGCACTTACTATGTGACAAACACTATGGTAAATACTGGAGATACAAACATGAGCAAGTAAGACAGGCCCTGCCCTCAAGGTGATTACATTCTAATGTAGGAAGACAACATACAAATGGACACCAGGAAAGGGGATGGTAAAAGAGGAATTTACTTAGAACCATGGAAAAGAGGGAGTTGGAAAGTTGTATGGAAACTAGGGCTCTGGCTAGATAAATCAGAAATTCATTGTCAGAGTCAGAGGACCTAGGGGTATAGCACAAGTGTCCAGAGGCATAATGGATACTCAAACCCCTGTCATCTGACTCTAATCAAATGTTCACATGGACTCTTGGTGCCTGACCTGTGGTAGAGACTTCCAAGCTCACATTGGTCTGGTCAGCCACAGTCGGACACACTGAACTTTGATTCCAACATAGTGATGTCATTTTGGTCTGCTTCAAGAACAAAAGAACAACCAACCTGACTCTAAATTTAGTAAACTTATCCCTGCACCATGCTTCTGCCCTCAGTTTCTCTATGGGGAGAGTGAAGGGGAAAAAAGCTCTATTTCTTTGAGATTCATTGTAGAGTGAGAGAAGGAAGACTTATAACAAATGTTATAAAGCTTTGGGTAAATGCTATAGGTTACCCCACCCCAACCCACACTGAGAGGCTGCACAGAATACTGGAAAGAGCTCCTATCCTGCATTCAGAAGACCTGGTTTGAATCCTGGTGCTTCTGTTAGCTAATTGTATGATTGGGTAAATATTCCTCATCCTTGTTCACAGCTATTGTCTAGTATGGGTCAACAAGGGAAAGAGAAGATGCATCTTTCTCTCATCTTTCACCTCCAAAGAGTGAGAATGGTCTGATTCAGGACTAATCAACCCATTCTTCTCCCCTCCTAAAGGAGGGATGGGGACAAAATCATAGGTAGTGAATGGGATCCTAATGAGGCATTTCCAATTTAGACAATACCCTGTTTTCATGCATTTCCAGGCCTGGGCAATCAACACGAAAAGTGAAGCCTCTTGTTTGGTCATTGCCACAGCTTTGCTTTGTTGACTGAGAATTTCTGCAATTAAATTAGCTGTCTACCTGTGACTAAAATTCCCCCACTGTAGACACCAGAAGTGTAGGATTTTGACAATGCCAGTTGGCATGGAGAAGTAGAACAAAGAAAACCACAGGAAAAAAAATCAACCATGTTGACCCACTGCTCTCACCTTCTCCTCTTCCCTGCCTCTCTTGCTCCTTTCAGGATGGTATGATCTCTCACTGCAACATAGCTGGCCTACTAGCTGGTTCTCAAACTCCATGTGCCATCTCTCCATCTCTGTGACTTTGCACTAATTACCCCCTCTCTCCCATTACAATTACTTTCTCCTCACTTCTGCCCAGAAGAATTCCTTAAAGGCTTAACTCAAGTGGCATCTGCTATGGAAAGACTTTCCCAGTCCCCTCAAGAAGTGTTTTCTCCCACCTCAAAATACTTTGTATTTACTTATCTGTGTTGCATACATTGTTGTCTCACCAGAATATAAGCTCCCTGCTGGCAGGGACTATTTTAGTTTGGGGCTTGTCTCCCTAGCATGTAGCACTGTGTACCCTAAAAGAATTGAGCCCAATGGAATTAAAGTAGACATAAAGATAGCTTTTCTCAAATCTCATCAGCCTTGAACTTCCAATAGCTTTTAAAACTATTGACCTCCCCTTCCAACTGCATCCTTTCTCTTCCCTTCACTTCTCTCTCAGGAGTGGGTAAGAGCCACCTCAAAATGACTTCAAATGCCATAAATCAGGGTTTCATTTATTGGTTTGTTGATTGTCTAGACTGAAGAAAATGAAGACGAAAATATTAATAATGGAAATTAAACTTAAAGGTCTGTTGTTAAACATTTCCTGGCACACCCTTAGACACTATTCTCCTCTGGTTCTTTCCCTATCTGATTGTTTTTTTTTTCTGTTTCCTTTACTGTTTTATCTTCAATCTATCATCCTTTAAGCACAGGTCCTCCAAAGTGCTGTCCAGGTTACTCACCCTCTCAGAGCCTCACTTTCCACATCTGTAAAATAGGTGTAGTAAAAGTTGTAGTATTTACCTCAAAGGGCTAAAATAATGTATGTAAAATGCTTACTGAACCTTAAAAAGTACTGCATAAATGACAGTTATCACTAACCTTTTTCTCCATATATCCAACAGTAATATCTCTTGAACTTATTCAGTATTGCGAGGTATGCAGTACAACCATTATTATCCCTATGTTACAGATGAGGAAACTTAGGTTCAGAAATGTCCAAAAAAATGTATTGACAGCCATGCCACTAATTAGCAGCAGGGCACCACATGCCTTAGCTTCCATTCCTGATTTCTTCCCACCAAACACTCTGCTTCTGCAGGGAAAAAAAAAAACAGAGTTTGAAGGGGTCTTAGAAATTATAAGAGCATAGATTTAGAGGTGGAAGGGGTTTTAAAGAATATTTACGTCCAAAGCCTTAAGGAAAGTGAAAGGGTCACTCATGGAAGGCTTGAATGCTAGAGGAGGGGGTTGCTTCTATCTGTCTTAGAACACATTGTCTGATACAATGGTCCCCACTTATACTTGAGGGATTCAGGAAATGGGGATTATTTCAGAGCTGTTAGAGTCCCCATCAGGAGCATGAAATACTGCTTCACCCTAAGACAGAGGCCTCTAGTTGGGACAGCAGCCATGGGAAACCTATCCATCCATTCCCCATAACCCAAACTTGCCACAGCACTATTTCCTATTATGTCTCAATAACCAAATTTAACCCCCCAGGGTCTCAAGATTATATCTAAGAACACACACACGGACTCAATCACCCAATTAACAGCAGGAAAATTTTATCCTTTCCAAACAAAAGCAAATGTGACATAACCCAGTTGCAAGGATTATGTCTCACTCAGGAAGAAGCTAAAAAATTGGAAGGAGACTGGTTGGGTCATTCATTTCATAGCATAAGATATTTGCCAGTGAATTGGACATTTTGAGCGGTATAGCCTTTCAGGTCAAAATGATTTGAAAGAAGCACTGTGGTGTGGATTTCAAGTCAGAATGACCTAAAGTTCAAATGCTACCTCTGACACTTAAATTCAGTAACAAACATTTATTAAGGGTCTACTGTGTGCAAAGGTTTGTCCTCCTTACTGGGAACACAAAGGCATTGACTATCTATGGGAGCATGGGTAAATCATTTCACCTCTCTGTGACTCAGTTTCTTCATCTATAAAATAAGGATAATAGTCCTTGTGATCCCTACCTCATTGGTTTATTGTGGGGATCAAATCTAATTCAATTCCACAGATATTTATTAAATAATTAGTTATGTGCCAAGAACTAGGGTAAGTTCAGGGGATACAAAGATAAAGAGGAAACAGTCCTTGACCTCAAGGAATTTGTATTCTACTTAGGAAGGGGAAGCAGGACATGTATGCACAAATAAGTAGATATAAAACATATCTGAAATAAATAAAAATGTATGGAAAGAACTTCACAACATTAAAGCACTATGTAAATATCATTATCATCATCATCCTCAGACTGATACTGGAAATTTTCAAACACATCTCCTATATATATATATGCCACCTTGGAGCCTCACCTGAAAATGAGAGGTTTTGAAATAGATGATTTCTAGGAGCCCTTTTGGAGCAGCTAGGTAATGCTGTGGATAGAATGCCAGGCCTGGAGTCAGGAAAAAAAAAAACCGAACACACACATATACACACACACAAAACATTTTATAATAGGAATGTAGGATTTAGGTGTGGAGGGACTTCTGAATTCATTTAGTCAAACTATCTTTTTTTAACTGATGAGGAAACTGAGGCCCAAATAAATGAAGTGACTTGTCCAAGGTCACATACTAAGTGGAGAGCCAAGATTTAAGTCCAGGTCATCTGACTTCAGATCTAATGCTCTTTACATTATCTCATAATCCTTCATTGGGGCAGCTAGGTGGCTCATCTTCCTAAATTCAAATCTGCCTTCAGACACTTACTAGCTGGGTGACCCTGAGTGAGTCACTTAACCCTATTTACTTCATTTTCCTCATCTGTAAAATGAACTGGAGAAGGAAATGGCAAACCACTCTAGGATCTTTGCCAAGAAAACCCCTTATGGGGTCAGAAAGAGTCAGACATGACTGTAATGACTGAATAACAAAAAAGGAACCCTTTTGAGTCTATAATTTTATGAAGAATTATTTTTTTCTTTTTAGGCAATTGGGGTTAAGTGATTTGCCCAGGATCACACAGTTAGTGTCAAGTGCTTGGTCTGAGGCTGGATTTGAACTCAGGTCCTCCTGACTTCAGGGCCAGAGCTCTATCCACTGAGCCACCTAGCTGCCCCAATGAAGGATTATGAGATAGTGTAAAGAGCATTAGATCTGAAGTCAGATGACCTGGACTTAAATCTTGGCTCTCCACTTAGTATGTGACCTTGGACAAGTCACTTCATTTATTTGGGCCTCAGTTTCCTCACCAGTTAAAAAAAGATAGTTTGACTAAATGAACTCAGAAGTCCCTCCACACCTAAATCCTACATTCCTATTATAAAATGTTTTGTGTGTGTGTATATGTGTGTGTTCGTTTTTTTTTTTTCCCTCTCCGTCTCCCCTGGACTCTCAGAAAGATGAAAAGATTTATCAGCATTCCTTCTCCCACATTGCTTCAAAGAAGTTAATGCAAAGATTTGCACAAAGGAGTATATAGTAGGCTTTCTAATGGCATTTAAACCCATGCTCTGTTTTCAGTCTTAGATAATCTCCCAGTGGAGGAAAGTAAAAAGTTACAGATCCTATCAGTTAGAAACTCAAGGCTTTGTGGGAAAATTCCTTCCCAATTCTCATGGGAAGGCTAATTAGCTAATTTAGAGAAGGATACATTACCTCAGTTCAGTGCAACTCACTGGCTATTTACTGAGCTCCTACTGTGTGCATACATGGATGGAAGCATGGACAACAACAGAGGGAAGAAAAGAATAGAGGAATTTGCACAGCTGAAGAACGACTGAAGGCCTACATTCCCCAGATTTTGTGTCACTCAAGAAGCTTACACAACTAGAAAAGGGACTGTTGTCAACAAAGGACCCAAGGGGTATGATATAGGATGAGCCAGTTGCCCTCTTGAAAGACAACCTTAAAGGTCAGGCATACCCTAGTTGCTCTTGGTAGTCATCCATGACTGTCGTTTTAAAATCCATTCAAACTATTTTCTAATCCATTCATGTTCCCTGCTAATACTACTGCTTGGAGAGTAACAAAAGTCATTGATGGCCCACTGCATGAAGAACAGTTTTCCAGTTAGAAGCCCCACTCCAGGCTCCACAGCTAATGTCAACTGTGCCACTGAGGAGTTGTGTGAACTTCTGTGAATATCTCACCCTCTTTGGATCTCACACTCTTTCTTCAACCAAAAAATTAAAGGGTTGAATAAAATAACCAACATTTATATGATGATTAAAATTTTATCAAATCAGTGAGTCAGTCAACAAGCATTTATTTAAGTTCATATTCTATGTCAAGCACTGTGTTAAGCACTGGTGATAGAGAGGAAAGCAAAAAACAAAATAAAATAAGAATGCATGGTCCCTATCCCTCAAAAAGTTCCTAATGGATAATTCAATATGCACCCTTCATAATCTAGCTTGATCCTCACAAAAACCATCTGAGGTAAGTATTATTAGTATAATCATTTAGCTGATAACCAACACCAGTTTCCATTTCTAAGGCGATTTCCAGTGTCGTTTACATCTCTAATATTCTGTCTTTTAATGCCTCTACCATTCTAGTCTTCTGATAGAATGTAAGCTCTTTGTGAGGACATGGGCAGCTTCTTTTCTGTCTTTGTATCACTAATGCCTTGCACAGTATCAGGTACATAGAAAATAATAAATGCTGGGTTGATGAATTAGCTGATTCTATTGTTTCTCTTCTATCAAATACCTGTTTGTTTGTTTGTTTGTTTGTTTTTTAATTTCCTGAAATGTCCATCCACACTTACTTAACCTCAGCCATTATTCGGGGAATCAAGTTTCACTCTCTCCATGAAGGTTTCCTTGACAAAGTTAGCTTACAGAGATTTCTACCTTCTCTGAATTCCATTGGCATTTGTTATTTATGCCAAATATTCTATATTGCCTTGTACAGGTAGGTTTACTTTCCCTAACCAGAATGTGAATTCCTAGAGTACAGAACCATCCTTCCACAATGCATAGCATGGTGACTGCTATACTGTGGATTCCTACTAAATATTTATTGAATGATTGGTTTTGAGCTCAAATTCAGTTCTCATCTCCTTCAGCAGTAACTAAATTGGTTATCTATCTATACTTGTAAGCATTGTATGTATGTAGATATATATATACACATGTATACTCATACCATATACGTGTGTATACATGTCCATGTCTACATATACGCATGCTAGCTTGCCTCATTTTATACTGTGTCGATCTGTCATATATGTATATGTATTATATGTGTGTAGATACATGCTTACATAGATATAAATATGTGTATCTGTACATATACATACAGTATTATGACCTGTGTTGTATATGTAGATGTGTACATATCATATATAAATCAACATATATACAATGTGTGTGTGTGTGTGTGTATATATATATATATATATATATACACATACATATGACAGATCTACACATTATTAACTGAAGCAAGCTAACATGTAGTAGAAAGAGTATTAGATTAGGAATCAGGATACTTTGTTCCACCACCAACTCAAATATCATTTCCTTTCCCTGGGCTTCAGTGATGTCTATGGGGAGGCTTATAACTAATTTTGTAAAATGAGGACACTGGATTATATAACTTCTGAGGTCCTTCTAGCTCTAAGATTTTGGGATTCAGGGGACAATAGCCATCTTCATAATTATCCAAAGAAGGTATATCAATGCCTTAACAATAGTACCATCCCAGTCAGAAGACAACTAACAAGTTTTCCTACCTCTTAGACTCACCTGGGGGAAAGTGAAGGGAGTACTGTCCTAGATTCACTCTAATGCTTTTACACCAAAACTGGAACCCCACCCGGAAATCTGACTCAACTGAAAAATGAGGCATCTACTTAGCCTAGCCAACAATATCCAGTCTCTGCTTTCCAGGATCCCATATGACACTAGTAGGTGGAAACAACTACTGTTCTCCCAAAGGGAAAAATCCAGCCCTCTTAAAATGAACTTGACACCCAGCATTAACTCCATGGCCCCAGGAAAACTTTTCCAAAACTCTGACCTTCTGTTCAAAGACTGGCATTTGTTTGGTTATTTCTTGTAAAATACTTTAGCAATGAATTTAGCACTCATAAAACATGGCAGATTGACAGCTATGGAAACCGAAGGACTTTGTTTATTCCCTAAGCAGTGAGAGTACTGCAGGAGGGTAGACATAGCATAATGAGGGGGGTGGAGAAGGGGAATTCTGGTGGAAAATTCACAGGCACTGATAATCTCATATATTATAGTGTTTAGAATTAGAAGAGACTTTGAGAGATCATCTAAATCAGCCCTCTCACTTTACAAATGAGGAAACTGAGGTCTTGAAAGGGGAAAGCATTTACTTCAAGGTACATGGGTAGTTTGTGGTAGGGTTGGGATTCAAACCCAGGTCCTGTGACCCTGTATTTCCCAATATGCAATGTTGTATTTGGATAAATCCTGGGATGTTGACTAATGCCATGTGATATATTTTGGAAATATAACCAACCAATGGGAATGAGACAAATATTGATTTATATATTAATCTGACCTCTTGTATAAAGCTTCTTCTTTTTACCCTAGCTCACAGCATCCTCTCCTTCTGAATCCCTATAGCACTTCTTGTCTGTACAACCACCTCTGGCACTTAGTTTATCTTGCTTTATACAGTAAAATGGGAATCAAGGTACCTTCCTCACAGTGTTACTGAGAGGGTCAAATGAGCTTATTATGACTATGAAAGTATTTTGAATATCATAAAGTGACATAAAGTTGTAAGATATTACTGTTGTTGGTATTGGGTTTTGTCTCATATCTTCTACTAGAGGAAATTCCAGGAGAACAGAGGCCAGACCTAATTCTTTTCTCTGACTTTCTGAACGTGAGCTCCTGGAGGGCAGAGGACTGTTGAATTTTTGTATTTGTATCTCCAACACTTAGCACATAGTAAGAACCTTATAAATGCTTGGATTATTTAATAGCATCTAGGGAGAGACCTTGGGAATAGTAGGTGCTCAGGAAGAATTTGTTAATTGGTTTGTATTTTTCAGGATCCACTTATGAGAATTTAGAAGAGAACATAGATGATATTTTAGATACTTTGCCAAGATGTGTACTCCCTAGTTCAGTCCAAACTTGTTACACCAACTATTTTTTAAAGACATTTTAGGTAAGGGAGTGTTAGCAACTTTGAATTACGACAAATGTTTAATTCAGGCACAGCCTTCTGTGACTGAATTTCCATGATGCTAGGTCATTGCTCACTCTTCCTAACCCTTTGTATCAAAAATAAACAAAGGAAAAAACTGTTTTTACTATCAACAAGTATGTACTTGCCAATCATGGGATGAAGAAAGTAAGGCCCAGTAACCACAGGTACATATTTTGATCTAACCAGAAGAAAGGGGGAGGAGGCAGAGAAGTCTAAGGGTTGGATTATAGGTAATTTGGGATATGACCCCACTGCCACCATATAGCATGGACTCTCCTTCTCATTTGCATGGACTAACCCTAATGACAGTTCTTTCCACATCTCTTCTTCTTCCAATCTAGCCTTCATCTCTACTACAGAATAATCCTTTTAGTAAATAAATTTGATCATATTGCCTCCAAATCTTCATTACCTCAAATACCCTAACTTCTCAGTGTCTCAATTAACTCATTTCCCATGACCTATTCCTCCCCTTCACCTCAACCATATGTAGGGATGGTCACACTCGTGATCTTGTCATCATCCACAAGTGTTTTACTTCCAGCTCTATAGGGACAATTAGGTAGTGCGGTGGATTAAGTGCTGGGTTTAGAGACAGGAAAACCTGAGTCCAAAATCAGCCTCAGATACACTTACACATACCCACACACACCCTCACTATGTAACCTTGGGCAGGTCCCTTAATCTCTGTCTGCCTCAGTTTTCTCAAACCATAAAATGGGGATAATAACAGCATCTACTCCCAGAGTTGTTGTGATGATCAAAACACTTAGCTCAGTTCCTGACCCACAGTAGATGCTTACTAAATTTTGTTCCTCCCCCACCCCGCAACCTCTTTCCTTCTCAGGTTCAAAAACTCTAAATTTTCTATATTGGACCATAATCTTTTATTTTTCCCTCCTCATGCCTTACTCATCCTAAACCATCCTTACCATGACTACCAATCTTTCCATTCTTCAGTACTATCCCAGGCCATCACTCTGTTCTGATTATACTTTCTTTACTAACCAAGTATAATCCCTTGGTGAACAATTCCATTGTGCACTGTCCTCTACTTTTAAATCTCCTGTTCCCTCCTCATTGCCAGTCATGCATTGCCAACCCCTGATTACTCCCATCATGTACTTCTTTTGCTCCTGTTCAGGTACTGCTGAACAGAACTGGAGGAAATCATGAAATTTTATTTGCTGAGTCCACTACAAATTTATTCTAGTTAAACTCAACCAGGTCCTCATTTCAGCAAGGCTGAACTACTCCTACGAAAGTAATTTCTTATCCAACTGACCCAACAGTTGTGTCAGACATTTTTTTTTCTCCTCAAGCCTCCCACGCTGCTTGTTCCACCTACATTCTCAACTGAGGACTTCAATTTACACATCGCTGAAAAAATTGAGACTATTCATTGAAGTTCTCCTTTCCTTCTCATATCTCTCTGACATTCTCCCTTACTATCTTTTCCTTTATTCCAGCCTCTCATGATGAGATGGCCCATTTGCTTGCCAATGTCAAACCCCTTTATATTTACCCTTGATCCAATGTCCTCACATATTATCTAGCAGGTTACCCCCCACTATCATTCTGCTTCTAATTTGCAATCTTTGCCTATCTGATGGCTCTCTCCTTACTGCCTACAAATACTCTCAAGTCTCCCCATCTAAAAATAAAACGAAACAATACAAACAAAAACCTCTCACTAGATCCTATCATAACTGCTATTGTCCTATATCTTTCATACCTTTTTTTTAACAAATCTTAAAAATGTTATCCATAATTAGTGCCTCCAGTTCTTCTCCTTTCAATCTCTTCTAAACCCTCTACAATATGGCTTCCAGCTTCATCACCACTACTCTAACCATAGTTAGCAATGATTTTTTTTTAAGTGAAAGATTTTTTAAGTCAAATCTAAAGGGCTCTCTTTTATCTTCTGTCTTGTTGGCCTCTTTGTAGTAAATGACACTACTAACCACCTTCCTTCTATCCTACCTGTCTGGTTACTCTTTTTCAGTTTTTTCAGCTGGATCTTCATCCAAGTCATGTGGGTATTCCCCAAGGCTATGTTCTGAACCATCTTCTCTTTTCTCTCTATAATCTCTCACATGGAGATCTCATTAGTCTTAGTTTCAGTTATCATCTCATTGCTGAGAATTTTTACCTTTCTAAACACTCTTTCTCAGTCTCCTCTGCTGATTCATCTTCCATATCACTCCCTCTGTGGGTATCTCCCAAGGCTCTGTCCTGCACCCTCTTCTATTTTCTCTCTATACTATTTTACTTGATGATAATATCAGCTTCCATAGGTTCAATTATTAGGTCTATTTATATTTCCAGATCCATATTTCCAATGCTGGGCCCTCCTCTGAGCTCTAGTCCTATATCACCAACTGCCTCTTGGACAATTCTGAATTGATCAACTGGATGTCATGAAATCATCTCAAATTCTTCAAGATCCAAAATAAAACACATTATCATTTCCCCTAAATTCTCACCTTTTCTGAACTTCCTTATTGCAGTTGAGGGAACTATTATCCTTCCAATTACTCAGGTTCAAAATCTCAATGTCATCTTAAACTCCTCTCTCTGACTCACTTTACATATCTAACCATTTGTTTAATCTGATGATTCCTTTCTCTACAAGAGGTTCTGTACATATGTCTTTCTCTCCACTCACAAAGCCATAATTTAAACTCTCTATCACCTCTTCATTGAGTTTTTGTAACATTCTCTTTTTAAAATTCATCAAGCATTTATTTTTTACAATCTTATTATTATTCAGAGCTTAGTGGACAATAAAAATGAGCATTTTTATATGTAAAGTAGAAGATAAAAATAGCATAGTACATGAAATTATGAATTTCTACTATGTTAAGTTCGACTTTTCTTTTAAGTATATAATGATTTTGAGTTTCAAAACTGTCCTGCAAAATGTTTCTTTCTGACCTTTCTTCTGTTGTCTTCAATGCATGCTTTTAAAAGTGCTTTAATCACCCTCTTTTCTTTCTTTTTTTTTTTCCTTTTGGAAACCACATTGCTAACTCCATTCTTCCTCCTTCAAAAGAAAAAAAGGTGGCGGCAGCTAGGTGGTGCAGTGGATAGAGCACCAGCCCTAAAGTCAGGAGGATCTGAGTTGAAATCTGCCCTCAGACCAAACACTTAACACTTACCAGCTGTGTGACCCTGGGCAAGTCACTTAACCCCAATTGCCTAAAAATAAAAAAAGAAAAAAAAAGAAAAAGAAAGTACTTGTGGCAAATTACATATAGTCAAATAAAATAAATTCCCACTTTGGCTACATCTGAAAAATGTATCTATGTAGTCTTCTAATTGATCTCCTTGCCTCTCAAGTCTCTCCTCCCTATTCCAATACACCCACCATTCAGCTGTCAGTGATTTTCCTAAAAAGCAGGCTTGACCATGTTGCTGCCCCACTAAATAAACTCCACTGGCTCCCTATTACTTCCAGATAAAATGTAAATTCCATTTTTTGATATTTAAAGTCTTTAACAACCTGGGTTATTCCCACCTTTTCAATTATACTATATTCTGTTCCCCTCCATTTGCACTATGATCCAGCTGTACTGCTTTACTTGCTATTTCTTATAAAGAATATTCCTGAACATTTCCAAACCATACTGCCTGTATACTGGCCATCTTCCTAATCACCCTTACATCTAATCCTGGGATCTATTGCCTGGCACTCTGAGATGAGATAGGTAAGTTTTTGCCTTATCTTGTGTGAATCCAGAACTTCATGTCATTTCCTGGCCATTTCCAAACCAAGTCACTGTGTGCTTACCAAATGATCTGGCAGCGAGCTCTCTTCTTCTTAATTTAGTCTTTAATCTCTATTCTTTGCACTGATTGTTCCCCAAAGCTGGAATGTTGTTCTTCCCAACTTTCAAAATCCCTGGCTTTATTTAAGATGGCTCAAATTCCACTCTCCAGGGGGACATTTTGGTCCCAGCTACAACTGCCATTCTGCCATCCCTTCTAAGGTTTCATCAGTTCTATATTTATCTGGTACATTCTGAGTTAAACATGTTGTTTCCCTCATTAGAATGTAAACTATTTGAGGGCAAGGATTCTTTTTTTTTTTTGCTTTATCTTTATATAACTTAGCACAGTGTCAAGTTGTGTATTTATTTAATAAATGTTTATTGGTTGGTTGATTAGCTCCCTAATGCCTACTCAATACTGTTCAAATAACTTTTCCTTATATACAAGGCCCTCTACAATCTGGCATGATTCACAACTCTCCAGTCTTAAATCCTATTATGCCCCTCTATACATATTATGCTCCAGTCAAACTGACTCCTCTCTGTAGCCCTTGTACATACCCCACATTCTTCTGCTTCTGTGCCTTTGTTCACATTGTTTACTAGACTCAAAATGCCCTTCTTTCCTCTCTTTGCCTGATGACATAATATTCATTCTTAAAGTCTAACTTAGACGCTACCTCCTCTAGGAAGCCTTTCCTATCTCTTATCTAGTCATGACTTTACATCAGACTTTATATACCACTTTCTTTTGTAACTGTCTGAATACATTTACTTATATGATATTGTAAGCTATAATTATCTGTGTTGGATTCTCATCCTCTTACTAAAACGCAAAGTCTTTCAAGGCAGGTGCAATGTCTTACCTAAGCTTCCTATCCCCCTTAGTCCCTAACCTAGGTGCCTGCACAAAGTAGGTGCTTGATAAAAGCTTGTTATATTTTTTGATTATTCATCTCAGAATGACAGACCTCAAGAAATAGAGGAAAAGGATCACACATGAGGTATCTCTGGAGAAACAATCAAAAAGATTTGATAATACAGGTGAGAAATGGGAAGAACCTAAAAAAGCTAGCATGAATCAAATTTGTGCTATGTCGAGGTGGGAGACTTGTCAAATGTAGGCAGGAGTTGATTAATATCTACCTTGCAAATGGCCTAAACATCTGGAACAGGGCAGATGTGTACACAGAAATGTGGTGCCCATGATACATAGACTGGAAGAATGGGGGTGGAGGCAACTCTGGGGTCAGGGAACAAAGGAAATGCTTGTCCACCCAGCATGCGATCAGCCTCGGGAAATCAAGGGAGGTCCTCAAGTTAGATATTGTAGCTGGACCAAAGAAGGGCTGGATACGTTTACAGACAGTGAAAACATCTGTACTTATGCAAGTGAAGATAAAAGGAAATCGGATCTCATGCCTTAGGGCATGATGTATCGTCTTCTTTCCCCATCTTCCAAAATACTGGGTGTTGGCTGCTGTTGAAGGCAGGATGCTGGGCTTGATGGATGAAGTCTGAGGCAGCACACCAACCTCTAAGTTAATCAAAATTACCAAAACATCCTGTTATATAGGGAAGAACAAAAATTCCATTCTTCCATTAGAAGTCAAAAGAAAAAAAGTGAAAGGATCAATCTAACAAGTTTAATACCTTTTCTCTGACTTTCAATGCCCAAAATAACTTCTGTGTTCCATTGCCAATATGCTATGTAAACTGAAGTTGTGGGTTAGATCCCTGAACAAGCTAGTTTGCTTTATAGATTACCTTGTTTTCCTACAATGCTAATTAATTCTTGCAAATGGATGGCTTCAACTGGGCAAAACCAAAACAGAACAAAACCTGTGGTTGGCTCAAACCCATCACGATCTAGAATTGGAATTCAAAACATAACATTGGACTTAAAGTCAAGCAATCTGGATTCTAACCCCAGCTTTACTCTAGCCATGTACTATTAACTTGTCTCTGCAGGCCAGGGAAAATCATTTAACCTTGATAAACTTCAGTTTCTTAATTTCTAAGATGGAGATAATTACTGTCTTGCCTAACTCATAGAAACAGCATGGCACTATGGAAACAAATGAGGCAAATTTATATTCTGCCTCTGACACTCGATATGTTTGTAACCTTAGTCAAGTCACCTAATTTCTCTGGCATCGGTTTTCTCATCTATGAAATGAGAAGCTTGAATTAAACTGACTTCTAAGGTCCCTTCCAACTCTAAATCTATGATACTGTCAAATAAGAGAATATATGTGAAAGAGCTTTGTAAACTGCACAATGTTACATAAATGTAAAGGATGGAAATTATGATCATTTCATCACTCTAATAACAATAGCATCAACAATATATGAGAAATACCAAGCATATGATAACTCTTCAATCACTGGAATAGATACCAGATTAACTACTTTGGGTTGAGAAGACAGAACATAACATGCCCACATAAGCTCAATAATCCCCTTTCTGTAAGGTCACATATGTGTGTGTTTTAGATTTTATTCCATTCAATTTGGGATCCAACAGGAGACCCCACACACTGAATTTCCATCATTCCATTTTTCTTTGTTTTACATTCCCTGGCATTCCACTGAAGAGTTCAGCTGCTGTGAAACAACTGAATCTGTAAATCTTAACCTTGTGATTCATCATGGGCACACAGAGAGAACCTCTGCATTCAGTGGATGAACCATCAACCTGCAGACACATAGCAAAGGCTATGTGGGATGGTGGTTTAGAGCACTGTTTACTCTGTGCCTTCTTTTTTCAAACTGTTAAAAGAGGATTCCGTTAAAATGAATTTGTATGTGGCCTTTTCCTCTCTTTATTAGGTCTGATTTTTTTTGAGAGGTTTAGTGTTAGGGATAGTCCAATGTTAGAATCTAGCACGATACTAACCCTTTCCTCAGATGTTTAAAAGAAAGGCCAACCCCTAATTTGATTTCATTTTTAATTCTAGCAGAGATGTTTATAAGGTGTCTGAATAAGGTAGATTTTATCTCAGAATCAGGTTGACATTTTAGTACTCTAGTTGCTTTTTTTTGAGGCAGTCAGGGTTAAGGGACTTGCCCAGGGTCATACAGCTAGTAAGTGTCTGAGGCCAGACCTGAACTCAGGTCCTCTTGACTCCAGGGTCAATGTTATATCCACTGTACCACCTAGCTGCCCCTACTCTGGTTGCTTTCTGACCACTCCAGAAATAGGTGGATTTCAGTGACCAAAAGGTCTCTTTTCTAATGATTTACATGCAAGTAGCATTAGAAACTTTGAATTGGGTTTAGAGGTTTGAAACCTTGTGGCCTAATCTAATAAAGTCAATGGCATATCATTCAAGTCTTGGAAGTCTTTTAAGGAAACATACAGATCATTTGGATGACAAGAAAACGTCATGGTACAGTGGAAATAACATTGAATTTGAAGCTAGCTATAAGGCATTGAGTTGAATCCTGACTCAGCCACTTATTTGTGAGACATTCAGCCTCAGTTTCCTCAACTGCAAAGTGAGGGATTGGGTTATAAAATAATCATCCTTTCCAATTCTAAAATCCTATGAGCTCTACATTTTGCCACTGGTCTTTTAAGCATATGAGCCGATCAGGAAGAGAGTCAGAGGATGGAGCAACACAAGGCAATTATGGATTAAGGTGCAATTAAATTAGGCCCCATAATTGCTCTATGACATAATCTCTTCCTCATTGTTGGTTAATAACCCAATTGCATTTATTATCCCAATTGACTCTACCCTCCTCCTTTTCCCACTGGGATAGGTGAGTCTGGAACTGTGCAGGGTGATTGGACTCTTCCTGGGGAAAATGAGACCAGGTGAGCTAGATTCTTTTGGTCTTATCCCAGTGGCTCCAAGCCTATACTCAGGATCACTTTCTTCTGTCTTCTTTATAGGAAGGTGGGGGAGGGGAAACAGGGGATGTAGTAGAAAGAGCAGAAAAAGAGAATGACAGTGAGGGGAGAAGCAAACTGGAAATTGGGGAACTATGAACCAAATCTAGATCAATTCAGTAACTGACACCTTCTTCATCATCATCATCATCATCATCATCATCATCATTATCATCATCCCATGTAATCTGACCCAAGTCCTTCTGGCTCCTTCTCCTTACGGGTAGCAGTGAAGAACATGAGCAAACATTTGATAAAGTTATTCCAAGTTATAATCCTCTTTGTTTATAGCGCTGCTGTCATTTCTTCATATGCATTTTCTTATCTCATCAAGTCACAAAATTTCAGAATTGGAAAGAACCTTAATGGTGATTTAGTCTAATCTCTACCTGACACATGGATCCCCTGTCCCATATTTAGAACCAACTTTTGAGGTATTAATGACCAGTATTTTCCCCATTTTACAGAAGGGCTAGGTGAGGTTCAGTCAAAATAAGTGAATTGGCCAATGGTAAAACGAGGACAAAACCTCAGGCCTTCTGATGCTAACTCCATTGTTTTTGATACTGTACCAAAATGACTTACACACTCTCTCCTACTCTGGTTTCTTTTTCCTAAAATTGCATAGACTACAAAATGCTAATAATGGTAAAGAGCTTGACTCTCCTGGGGTAGAAATGATCAAGGTGATTCCAAGGCAGCCACTTTTAGGCAATGGAGGTGAGGGATGTTGTTAAACCTTGGCTCTTCTTATTTGTGTGAGTATGGACAAGTCACTTCACTACTATGGACCTCAGTTTCCTCATCTGTAAAAAGAGAGGGTTGGAGTAGGAGATCTCCAATATCTTTTCTATTTTTAAATCCTCTGATCCTCCAGTCTATGATCTGCCCTGACATTCTGCAGACTCATTTCCCCTGGGTGAAATCCATTAACTTATCTGATGATTCCTGGAATTTGAGGATTTCTGGAAACAGATATGCACTTAGGATATGCCCTAGAGGTAGGGTAGGGTTAAATCAGCTCAGTTTGTAATAGTTACCTGAAAATTCACAGACATGTACCAAGAGATCTGAGTCTCTACAGGGCAGGCAAACTCTTTGATGTCCAAGGTACCATGGGCACCCCTGCTATTCCGTCAGAATATCTCCCCTTTATGATCTCTCAAATCAATAAAGGAAAAATTCACCCACAAAGCATTTAAATGAGAAGAGTGGAAGGGCTACAGCTCTTGCAGTGTATCTGACTCCTCAAAGACATATTTTTTTGGAGGGTCACCAAAAGAACCTACTGAATTTTTTATTTATTTTTTTTTGAGGCAATTGGTGTTAAGTGACTTGCCCAGGGTCACACTGCTAGTAAGTGTCAAGTGTTTGGTCTGAGGCCACATTTGAACTCAGGTCCTCCTGACTTCAGGGCTGGTACTCTATTCACTGTGCCACCTAGCTGCCCCCTGAATTTTTCATTAGAAGATTGAGCCACAGAAGTCAGAAAAAAAATGCTATGATCAGATTGGGGATAGAGCCACTCACAACTGGCCACAGGGAAGACAGTCTAATGGGAGAAATTAGAGGCTTCAGATAAACACTCCAAGGTGTTTTGTATGTAAACTTAGTAACACAAGCAATATTAAATAGATTGGGTATTGTTTTCTTAACTTCTCTATTTAAGTCCTTTCTTGAATGAATGAATAAATGGATGAATGATAGAATGAAAAGCATTTATTAAACATGTATCAAGCATTGTAGATAAGGAAGAGGGATAGGGACTAAACCAGTGGTTTTATTAGTAAAGGGAATTCCAGGTAAAGAAATTCCTTCAATCAGTGCAGGTCAGTTCTTTCTTTGCAAGTTAGGATTGAGAGGTTATTAAATAACTTGCCCAAGATCATACAAGCCCGTAAATGTCAGAAGCAGGACTTGAACCCAGGTCTTCCTGGCTCTCAGGAGATACTTCTATTCACTGTGCCAGTGTATCCCATTTAGTGGATTTGTGACAATGGTCCAAATGAGTTGTGCTAAAAATTCTTTAATGGTACCTTAAGTAATAAAAAAATTGTCCAATTATCTATACCTATATATATATATACATATATTTGTATATATACATATATGTGCATGTATAAAAATATATGTGTATGTATGTATTTTTTTCTGTGACAATAAGCATGTGAATGTTTGAAGCATTATAGTTTTGCTCCTACAGTAATTTGAACCCAGCATGATTATTTGATTACTAATTTTATTGTTTGTACAGCAATTACATCAAACCATGACTACTTCTGACTAAGGACAACATGTTCCTGCAGTTTATCAACTTGTCATCAAATTGTTTTCAAGATACCATGGAGCTTCTCAATAGACGGTTAGGTACATGTACACACCCTCATTTGTATTTAGTACAGTGCACCACTGTAGCTCCTTCATTTCCCCACTTTTTACTTTGTCATCATACCTCATCAGCTATATAATCACATGATCAAGATGTTATGAACAGTTGCATTCTTGCAGTGTAAAGGGTAGTCTATTTGTAAACCATGAGTGTCATTTATGTGCATAACAAGACATTGTGAAATTATCACAGACCACCTGATGCATGGATCCCCTGTCCCATATTTAGAACCAACCATTGAGATATTCATGGCAGGTATTTTCCCCATTTCACAGAAGGGCTAGCTGAAATTCAGTCACCATAAAAATTTGGTGAAACAAACCTTAAATTTTCTCATATTGTAACATTAACACCATTTTCCAATTTATACTTACTCTCTGTATATGTTACTATTTTTCTATCTGATGGATTTTCAGAAAAATTGGTTGGCAACATTGGTCAATCATTTGAAAGAATTTCTCTGAGATTATAACCTATGTGCCAATGGTAGAAGGGAAGAAAGTAATGTTTGAAAAGAATTATCTTCTTACTGAGGCTAAGTTACATATAAGCATTTTTTTCAAATGAAGCAAAATGTGCAATTGAGTTTCAAATATAGTCATCATTTACAACAATACTTGTCATTAGCTAGTAGAAAAGTAAATATCTTATATCATAATTAGCTATTTATTTTCATTGATTAGCTAGGTGACTAATTTTTTAATGAATTTCTATCTCAAAGAAGGAGAACTTGTAAAACTTTTCCTATCATATTCCAGCACATACTTGTGTGAGCATGCATCTTCATTTTATTCTTATTTTCAATCTAAATACAGAAATAAACTCAACCAGATTTGAGACTGTATTTGTCTGGTATTGAGCAAGTATTAAAAACATTTGTGCAAATAAAAAAGTCCAAAATTAAGTTTAGACATGATTACTATATTATGTTAAACATCTTCCAAGTTATAACTTATTTCATTAAAAATGTTCTTTATATTCAACAATATTTCTAAATTAAAGAAATTTAATATTGTCTTGCTGAAAATAGTAAGCATTTGAGGTCTTAGTGGATTATTTCTTTTAATCCTTGCAGAATATCCTACATAAAATATTCAAAATTATTTGTTAATTTTACACTTAAAGTTTTTATGATTATACATAAAATAAAATTTTATATAATTAAATTATATAGTGTAAATTTTAATTTGGAGTTTTTGGGGGGAAAGGTTATTGTAGTTATTGTAAGAACTTAATAAATTTAAAAGAATATTTTGAGCAGTATATTACCCTGGAGATTCATAACACATTTTTGTGGTTGTTGTTATATTTGAAAGGAATTTGTAGAACACAAAATCATTGAAAACCACTACACTACACAATTCTGCCTATCTTCCTCCCTAGGAATACACATACATATGTGAAATAACCCCTGTCCTCAAAGAGTTTACATTCTAATGAGGGAGACAATACATATAAATATATATGAAGAAAGATAATTTGTGGTCTGGGAAGTCACAAAGGTGGTGAGTAAAACAATGGAGAATTCACCAATACACTCTTTCCAGAGGCAAAGGCAATGGTGTTTACAACTGGTGATTACAATTCTTTGAGAAAGAGGTATAAAGGGGGAGGGAGAGAGGTATGGATGCTCACTAACTAGGCTGAGAACAGAACAGAAAACGGCTGGGGTAAAGATGAAGATGAACAGCCTCTGGGAGTTAATGAACTAAGGTATGGACTCTGGTTGTCCAGTTTGAAGATTTGATCTGATGCATTCTTGGATGGGGAAATGACCTAAACTTTCAAAATTTCTGCCAGTAAAGAATATGCTCTGATAAGACCTACTAAGATTAACAGGTTTGAAGAATTGACCTGATGATGGATAAAATGTCTACAGGATGCAACTCTTGAAGAGCATCTATGAAGGCTCTGAGGGAATGAAAATAAGAGAATTACCCATACTGATGATATCATAGATACTTCAAGTATCTTTTGCAGCATGTATACATTATGTAATATATATACACATATGTAATAAATATTATACACAGATATATAGGCAGCTAGGTGGTGCAATGGATAGAGTGCATGACCCAAAGCCAGGAAGACTCACCTTCCTGAGTTTAAATTCAGCCTCAGACACTTACTGTGTGACCCTGGGCAAGTCATTTAACCCTGTTTGTCTCATTTTCCTCATCTGTAAATGAGCTGGAGAAGGAAATTGCCAACCATTTCAGTATCCTTACGCTTGAAAATCCCAAATGGGGTCATGAAGAGTCAGACATGACTAAAACAAATCAACAACAACATATATAAACATATAGATATATGTTATTGTTATATTGCCTCTATGTAGGGAATAATGTGGGGTCTGTGCATTTGTTTTTTTTTTTTAGAAATATTTTGCTAATTCTATTCAATATAATTGATTTCTTTTGTAATCTTATGTATTTAATTTTATGCATTTAAAAATATTCTTCTGTGAAGGGTCCATAGGCTTCACTATACTGCCAACAGGTTCCATCTCACACACACACACACACACACACACACACACACACACACCACACCACCACCACCACCACCAACAACAACAACAACAAAATCCAGCCATTAAGAACTCTTGCTCTAGATCCTACAAGTCAACAAAATAAACACTTTCTAGGACTAAGAGAAATCCATGGATTAAAGATTTATAGTGGCTTTATTTCAGAATAAGGAAAAGGGGTTCTGGCTATATCCCTAACCTCAGAGGATAAAGGCCTGGGAATAGTACCATTCTACAACCCCATGGGAAGACACGTCCTGAGCTGAATGGCTCATTGGTCTGACTCAGGAAGACAAATATAAGAAAGCACTTTCTAATCATTCAAGTTGACAAAAAGTACAACGGGTTACCTAAGAATATAATGGGCTCTTTATCACTTGAGGTCCCAAAGAGGAGACTGGATAATCATTTCTCAGGTATCTTGTAGAAGGAATTCCTAGCCAGGAATAGATTCATTCAACAATCATTCATTAAGTGCCTATCTTGGGTCAAGCACTGTGCTAGGCACTAAGGATACAAAGAAAAAATATAAATAGTCCCTGTCCTCAAAAAACAAAAAAAGGAAAAAAAACAACTTATTTTGAGAAGGGCAACATAAATACAAAACATTTATAATGTAAATAAAAATTATTTGGGAAGGAGAAGACCAAGAAGTGGGGAAAGGTGTGGAAGAAAGCTACAGATAGGCAGTGTGTAGTAGATGGCACTTAAGGTGAACCTTGAAAATCCTTATGGATTCTAAGAGGCAGAAGTGAGAAGGAAGTAACAAGGGAAGGGAAGGATAAAAGCATTTATTAAGCACTTAATGTATGCCAGTTACTGTGCTAAGGCTTCACAAATACTATTTCTTTTTATTCTTATAATAACCCTGTGACATAGTTCACAACCCTCTGAAGCAGAAAATCTCCAATTTATAATTGAGGAAACTAAGGCAGAAGGAGGCTGAGTGACTCACCCAGGGTCCCACAGTAAATAATTGTCTGAGGATGGATGTGAACTCAAGTCTTCCTGACTCCATGACCAATTTTGGACACCATCCTACTGCACCATCAGATGTCTAGTGGGATGATGAGGATGGCATAAATGAGTAAAATCAAGTAAGCCAATATAAATAAACCCAAGTACATGAAGGGGAGTGATGGTCAATAAATAAATAGCCTGAAATCAAATTGTACAGGGCTTTAAATGTCAGACAGAAGGACCTGTATCTTATTCTAGAGGCAAAAGAGAGCCACTGGACCTTTTCAAGTAAGGGAGTATTAAGCTAAATCAACAAGCATTTATCAAGCCTTACTATCTGCCAGGCAATATGCTAAGTACTAAAAAGTTGGGGGGTTGGGAAGGTATGAGCAAGAGGATGGAGCAACAAAATCTGGCAAATGAAGCATGACTGGTCTGCGCCCTTCTTCAAAATGGAAATTCTGAGAGGAACAAACTGAGAGAAAAGAGGCCTGTGTTTTACAAACATCAATTTGACAACTGTGAAGGATGTATTGGAGAAGGGAAAGACTAGTTAAAGGAAGGAGAATTAGAAGAACATTGATAAGGTATGGTGAAAGGAACAGTGAAAGGACAAAGGGAAATAGATGTGAAAGATGTCATGGAAGTAGAATGAGTAAGGTTTGGCAAGGATTGAATAGTGAGGGAAGGAAAGGAAGAGAAAAAGAGAGACAAAGAGAGAGAGACAGAGAGAGACAGAGAGAGAGAGAAGAAAGAAGAAAAGAATATAGAGGAAAAAATAGATAAAGAGGATCTGGGACAAAATCTTGAGAGACACCCCATGGTTAGAAGTTGGGACATGGATCATGAGTCTGAGAAGCAGAGCCATTGGAGAACTGTGTTACAAAGACCCAAGAAAGAGAGAATATCCAGGAAAAGGGTATGGTCAACAGTGTTGAATAAGGATCTAGAAAGATGAGGACTGAAAAAAGGCCTTTGGATTTGGCAATTAAGAGGTCACTGGTGAACTTGGAATGAGCAGTTTCAGTAAAGTGATGAGATTAGAAGCCATATTGCAAGAAGTGAGAACTGAATAAAAGGAGTTCAAAAAAATGGAGACAAATGAGAATATCCTGATTTTATTGGGGGGGGGGGGGTGGAGTTTGGTCTAAAAAGTTAGAGATGTTAGAAAATAAGTTGAGGGGATAATGGGGTCAAGTCCAAGGTTTTATTGTTGTTTCTGCTGCTGTTTTATTTTTTAAAAATGGATTGGGTAGGGTTGACCTAAATGATTCCTGAAGTCTGTTTTAATTCTAAGAGTCTGTAGTTGTTATGCTGCTTATTACTATAAAACTAAATGAATTTTAAAAGATTTAACAATTAAAATTTTTAAAAAAATTAAAGCAATTTATCTTCAATGTTAGCAATTGATGAAACACTTTTGTTCTCTTTTGCATTGTGTGTAGGTTAGTTACATATTTTCAATGAAAATCTCCCTCCCCACTCTCCACCTAACCTTTACCCTAATTCTACTAATTCTTCAAGTCCCAATTCAAATGCTACTTTTCTCATAAAGTCCTCAGAGAAGCAGACTGGCATGGTGGATAGAGTGTTTAACTAGGCATCAGGAAGACCTGTGTCTCTTAACATTTCTTAGCACTGCAGCTTTTGAGCAAGTCTTTTAAACTCTATGAGACTTTTCACTTTCTCATCCAAACTCTGAGAAAAGGTCATCTTTTATATTACAAAGAGTTAATTCATCTGTAAAATAGGGATAAGAATTTCAGTAGTACCTACCTCATAGAGTCATTGTGAGGTTCAAAGGAGATAATGTGTGTTTTAATTATATATTATATCATTAATATTATTTTATGGTAAATATAACTATATTTCAAAATAAATAGAAGTAATCATAATATATTACACATTAATTATATATCCATATATAACATATATATATATAATGGCATGAGGTTATATATAGTATATGTGTAATCATATAAGTGTATATGTATGTGTGTATATATATATATATAGATATCCACATACAGACATATATACCTATAATGCTTTGCAAACTTTAAAGTACTGCACAAACACCATTATCACCCTCCCTTTTCTCACCAATTAGAAATAATCTTGCTCCTTGGGACTCTCATAACCAATCTGTACTGACATTTGGAATCCCATCACCTACTGAAATCATCGGAAATTCTCTTACCAAGCAAGCTGGCTCAGCTTTTGATGCTAAATACCTTCTCATCTCCTGCAGTTGCCTCTCCCCTCTGATTATAGAACTGGAGGGTTGAGCAATAAACTATCTCAAAGCCTTCCTCATGGAGGATTCAGTATTTTCCAGACAACTTTTTTTTTTCCATCCAGTGGCTCTGATTGGTTTTAAGATTCCATGAACATCATGCCCTTGGTACCCTCCCTCACTCCCCTACATTTCAGCTTCCTTTTTGTGTATTGTCTTCCCATATTAGACTGTAAGCTCTTTGAGGGCAGGGACTGTCTTTCTTCTTATTATTTGTATCCCTGGTGCTTAGCACAACGCCAGGATCATAGTAGGAGCTTAATGAATGTTTACTGAATTGAATTGAATTGAACCTCCATACAAAATCTTACCCAAGACATATAGTCCTGACTGGTCTATCACATGCAAAACTCTTCCATTCTTCCTCTATCAGCAAGTCTTGAAGCCTAATGTGGTCAGTTGACACTTTCCCTATTTCATTAGTGATTTTAACTGTGTATATTTTGTTTCTCCTACAAGCATGTAAGATATTTGAGATCAGGGGTACCCTCTACACTCCTATATATCTCATAAAAATTAGAACAGGATCTCAGGGCATGTAGTAACAAATACTTGTAGATTCATTTCTTCATCCTCAGTTTTGAAGAAGATCAATGACATCACAATATTGGAGTAAAATAGTAGGTGATTGATGATGTCCTGACTTTTGAATGAATTAGATTTAAGTGGGGCAGAGTTGCACAAAATTGTCAGCCTAAATCTCTTTTTGAGAATCATTGAAGTTTAGTGGAAGGACAAAAGTCAAGATGACCAGCAATGCCCTAGAGCTTTATATTGCTATATTCTCTCCTTCAGTTAATTTCATATTAACTCCTGTGGTTCAATTATCATGTCTGTGTAATTCTCTCCCAAATCTACATATCCAGTCAATAATATCTCCCACGTATTCTGTTCCCAAATTACCAACTACCTACCGAATATGTCTTCTGCATGTCTTGAAAGCATCTCAACTTCAATGTATCCAAAATAACTCATCTTTTTTTCTCCAAAAACCCATTACTCCTTCAAACTTCTCCATTTCTGTTCATGGGATCTCCATTCTTCCTGAAACTTAGGTTTGCAACCTTGGAGTCAGCTTTGACTCTTCCCTCTCCTACAACCCCAAAATGCCATCAGTTGCCAGTACTTGTCTGCAATTGTTGCTTCCATGTCCTTTCTCCTCAATCTCCTCTTAATTCTCTACATTCTTGCTTCTGATCTCATCATTCAGCTGGAACTTATATCTCCAAAGTTACCTATGACTCGTTAATCACCAAATATAATGACTTGTTCTCAGTTTTCATCCTTCATGACCTCTCTGTAGCCTTAAATGTTGTCATCCACCCTCTTCTCCAAGTTTTCATGATACTGCTTTCTCTTGTTGTCTTCCTCTCTGTCTGCTCTTTCTTAGTCTCCTTTACTGGATCTTCATCCAAGTCATGATCACTAGCTGTAAGTGTCCCCCTAGGCTTTATCCTGACCACTCATATATTTACCCTCTCTATTTTGCTTGGTGATCTCACAAGCTCCCATGGATTCAATCACTATTTCTAAGCAGATGATCCTCAGATCTATTTATTGAGCCTTAACTTCTCACCTGACCTCCAGTCTTCTATCTCCAACCTCCTATTGGACTCTAACTGGATATCTCATAGACATCGTAAATTCAACACGTTCACAACTTTACTCATTACCCTTCTCCCCAAACCTTCTTCTTTTTCCAACTTTTCTATCACTGTCAAGGGTACTCTCATCCTCCCAGTTAACCAGGTTTACAAATTAGGTGTCATACTCAACTCTTTACTTTCTTTCATTGCTTATATTAAATCAATTGTCAAGTCCTGCCCTTTTTACCTTCCTAACATTTTTCAGCTACTCCTCCTTCCCTCCTCTGACACTGCCATCTTCCTGGTGCAGACTTTTATCACTTCATACTCACACTATTAGAGTAGCCTTCTGGTTCATCTCCCTGCTTCAAGTTCATTCCCATTCCAGTACATCCACCATTCAGTTGCCAAATTCATATACTTAAAGTGCAAGTTTGACCAAGTTAACCCACCCTACCCCCCCAAATCATTCAACTCTGTGATTTCCTATTACCTTCAGGATCAAATATAAAATCCTCTGTTTGAATTTTCAACTCCTTCATAACATTACCCCTTTCCATTCTACTTATACCTGTTCCTTTCCATATATTTTGGGATCCAGTGACAATATTTTCTTTGCTGTTCCTCAGATAAGACACTCCATTTCCCAACTGTGCATTTTCACTGGTTCTCCCCCGTGCTGGAATTCTGGATCCACATCTCCACCCATTGGTTTCCCTGGCTTCCTTTAAGTTTGAGCTAAAATCTCACCTTCTACAAAAAGCCATGGAATTGGGCATCCTCCTTTATCCCCCTTAGTGCCTTTCTTCTATGATCATCTCCAATTTATCCTGTATGTATCTTATTTGTATATATCTGTTTATATATCATTTCCCCATTAGACTGTGAGCTCCTTGAAAGCAGGGAATGCCTTTTGCCTTTCTTTGCATCCTGAGCACTTAGCCCATTGCCTAGCACATGGTAGGCAATTAAAAAAATGGTTGTTGACTAGATTTGCCAGTTGTACCTTCACAACGTTTCTTCTATCCATTTTCTTTTCTCTATTCACACAGCCTTTTCCTTAGTTTTTGTTCTTATCATCTCTCATTGATAGCTTCCTAATTAGTCTCCCTACTCCCAATTTCTCCCCTCTCTAATCTGTCTTTCACAGTTAACAAAAATGATTTTCTGACCTCATTAATCCTCTATTTAAAAGCTTTCAGAGATATCTTATTGCCTCTAGGATTAATTACAAACAATTTGGCATTTAAAGTCTTTTATAATCTGGTTTCAGCCTACTTTACAGACAGATTTCACATCACTACTCTTCACACACTTTGTTAGCCCATTTTTTCTTATAGTCAGAAGATCTGGATTTGAATCCAGGCTCTGTCACTTCCTAATTGTGTGACTATGGGCAAATCACTTCACCTTCTCTGAGTCCAAAATTCCTCAACTATAAAATGAGGGTCACAACATATACGAATACTATTTCTTAATGGTGTTGGGAGAAAAACCTTTTGCTAACCTTAGAGTATAATAAAAATTGTATTTATTGATTTGATCATTATAAGGAAAAATAATTTTCAACAACTGGACAGGACGAAAATAAGATAAAACCTGGACATCTTCTCACCATGATACTTGCATTAGAGCCATCATTGTTACTGCTGTCCTGCCAGAACCTTTAACTATTCCTCTTGTATGTTGAGTTCTGATAGTTGGACCTTCTGCCTTATCTCTTAGGAACCAACGCTCCACATCACTGCCACTTTCCAGTTATATGTCTACCATGCAGCTGCCTGGACCTGCTCCCTTCAAGCTCCTCTTATATGCTTCTTCTTCTCTTAGATTATAAAATCTTCATGATTAGGGACTATCTTTTTTTTCCCTTGTATTTGTATCTCCAGTATTCTAGCCACTATGCTACCAGGTATATCTGTAATAGCAACCACTAAAGAAATTTTCTACCTAGGGTTAGATCAGTAATGCTTTGAGACAACAAGGGATGCAGTCATAGACTTGGGATCTCAGAGCTCATATGGACCAATACCTGGAAAGGAATCTTTTTTATAGCATCCACTATGACAAGGTTTCTAGTGATGATGGCAAATTCATAAACATTTAAGGTAGTTGACTCCACTTTTGGACAGATCTAATTGTTAAGAAGTTTGTGTTTTTGTTTTGCTCATAAGGAGTCTATATCTGACTTTCTATAGTTTATGGGATGAGAGATTTTAGACAGGAAATGAACTTATAGGTCATTGAATGCAGTAATCACCCTCCCCCAGTTTTATAGATAAGAAAATTGAAGCACAGAGACATTAAGAAAATTGCCCAGGGACACACAGCAGGAAAGTGTCTGAGGCAGAATTGGAAGTCTTTCCAACTCCAAGGTCAGCGCCCTATCTACGTGGCCATGGCTTTGCTGAGTTATAATCTCTGGAGCCAAACAGAACAAGCCGAATCTCTCTGCCACTTCACACCCATTCAAATAATTGAAAGACAGAGATTCTATCTCTCCTAAGTCTTCTCTTCCATAGCCTTAACATCTCCAATTTCTTTCACTGTTCAAGTCTCCTTGTCTGGCTTTGTCTTCTTCAGAAGCTGATCCAGGTTGTCAGTATAGTTCCACCTGCTTGGGAGAATTTCCCTAGATCTGAAAGCTGCCACCCCAAGCCTTCAATTTTAACAGACCAGAGCTATCCTTTGGGACAGGAGACAGATCACTGTTCCATGTCTGGACTGAGGTCTAATGATGCCTTCTCCAGACCCCTTCAGTTCTCTTCCTTACTGACCTCTAGGTATCTCTCCCTACTCCATGCCAGCAACTTCATCAGAGGATCAAGTGCTCTTGGACAGAAGCCCTGATGAGAGTCGCTACCTGGGGACTTAACAAAGATGCTGCCTGGAGCTTCATGCTGCGGGTAAACTAAGAATTCAATTCCTAAATCCTTCTAGCTTCAGGCCAATCCACCCCCAGACAAAGACAAGGCATGGAGCTTAGTGCTACAGGTCACTCCTTTATGCCCACTCCTATATGTTGAAAGGTCAACTCCTATATGCCCCTGGCTTCAGCCAGTCCACTCTGAGTCACCCATATCCCATCTCTCACCAAGGGCAGAGGATGTGTTCTCCTATTACCCAGCTTCCTTCAACCCCCATTCCAGTGTCAAACATCCCTCACTGTCGAGGCCTCTGCCAGGCTGTGGCCCTTGGAATATATCAGACTGTCAGGAGGTGAGAGAGATGCAGACTGGGTGGCACGGTGATCCAACAGAACAAGACCCTCAGAACGCAGCCTTCCTTTAGAGGCCCTTCACTTTCAAACCCCCTCACTGAAGAGCGCTGGAGTGACAGGAAACATTTTCCAAACCTCCTAATATCAGTTCCAGATGTTCACAGTCATTCCAGTGTGCACTTCACCCTGTAAAACACATTTCCCTCTCCCGCTCCCTCCCTCTGCCTCTCTCCAAGCTTAGAGCCTGAGTCTCCTATGACATCACTCTGTGGCTGGTCCAACAGCAGGCAGACAGAGAGGGCCCCATGTGCCTTCAAAAAAAGGGCTCTGATCTGCTCCAAAGCTGTCGCGCACGGAGCTATGAGTAATTTCCACAAGTTTTAATAAACAGTTTGGATGGAATTGCTCCACCATCATCTTCTCTGCCGCCCGCCTGATGTGTTGAAACTGTGGCTTATTTCTCACACAAGTTCACCTCTGGAGCAGCCCTATTAACTTCAGATGGTCTCAAGATGGGGACCCAAGAATGTGTCCTTTAAGATCGAATAGAAACCTGAGGGTTGTGAGAGTAGCGGGCTATGTGTATGAGTAGGGGGAAGCAAGGAAAAGAAAAGAGAAGAGATTGCTCTTGAAGCCGAGCTTATTTTCTTTGCTCCCCCTGAGCTGGGCCTGATGCTCAGTAGTGAACAGGCAAGGCCAACAGACTCATCATGCCTGCTGTAACTTCAAGAGAGAGAGAAACATCATTGGCAAGCCAGGGGAAAGAGCAAAGTTTCCCAGATGCCAGGAGAAAAAGGGGGCCGGGACCTGGGCCATTGACCAGATCCAGATGCTACTACCTTCCATAGCATGGGTGATGTTGTAAAAGAGAAAATTGGTTTGCCTTGAAGGAAGTAGACCTGGTTGCCTTGAACTCATCAGCCCTGCCTGCAGACAAGCTCGAGTTAGGAATCCCCATGTGGAAGAGAGGGGCCTGTGATTCAAAAGGAAAAAAAGGAAACAAGCTGATTGAAAATTCCAGAAAGAGAGACCCAGGAGGGAGGCAAAGAGGGTTTGGGAGAGAATCCTGGACTGGCAGTCGAGACACCTGGGTAATCATTCGGATTCTGCCACAAGCTCATTGTATGACCTTGAATAAGTAGATTCTTGGGATGATTCTGTTACAGGCTGAAAACTGGAAGGGATCTCAGAGGCCTCTGATCTAATCCCCTGATTTTAAAGATTAGGATGCTGAGGCCCAGGGCGGTTAAATGACTTGCCCAAAGCCTTACAGGTAGTAAGTAGTGGAGTCAGCATCTGAACCCAGGTCTTCTTCTGTCACATCTGATTTTTTTTCATGTTCTTTCAGATTTTGTTTTCTCATCTGTAAAATGAGGGGGTAGACTAGATAATCTAGCATTTCTTTTTTACTCGAAGATTACATGAATCCTTCAAAGGTATAATAAAAAAAAATAAGCATTTGGCCCTAAGGCTGTATGTTTCATTAGAAAAGCCCACCCCAGGGCCAGAAAGGAAGACAGCTTCCATCCCCCATCTATTCTATTCCACATAAGTGGCCATCTGCTTTCTCCTGTCCCTCTGGCGATGCATATGATACCACTTCACTTGAGATCCATCTGTGTCCTGTGTCTCCTTTGAGGGTGTGACCTAGTGGCTCCTCTGGGCTCCAACCCTTATCATACCCCCAAGCTCCCAGAGCAACCCATCTGCCTCCCAGCTAACCTTTAGCAAAATTAAGCACCTCTCTACCCAACCTTTTTACCCTCATTCAGTGAAGAATGCCTTACCACCCTAGACTAAGAGTTCAAAGATGCCATTCCTTCGGATTCTTCGGGTGAGGAAACATGGAAGAACCCAAGGTCCAAGGGCTGTTTTTCATATGGGTGACAGATGATTAGTACACAGGCAAAAAAAAAATCATCATTACTAACAAGAACCATTTCTGGTCAAAACAACGGGAACGTGACAACTCTTCAGCTCAGGTTTGGTTTCCCATTCAACCCTTGAAACAAGCACAAGGTCTCCTCTAGAAGAACAGAGAGGGGTTGAATGAGGGGGTGGGAATTGGGGGGGTGGAGGCAGGGAGGGGACAGCATTTTAGCAGCCAATTCAATAGGGTGTCAAACAGATGGCAACCATAAATTTAAAAAAAAAAGAGGAAAAAAAAGAATAAATAAATAATGCCAGTGCTGCTCTAGGGCTGCCCGGCAGAAATCAGAGAGATCAAAGGAGAAACCCCATGTTTTCCTGCTCTGGCCTCACCTGACCAAATGTGTGAGCAATCTGGAATCTCTGCCCAAAACAAGCTCTTTTGCTTGTTATTTTGTTTTCTTTCTCCTTTTTTTTTCCTTTCTCTTTCCCTCTTTCTCCATTTCTTCCTCTCCTCTTTCTCTTCCTCCTCTCCTTTTTACCCTTCCCCCTGCTTTGGCTCTCCCTTCTTTCAAATTAATTACTCGAATAATGATGAAGCAACAAGTGTGTACAAGTCACCATACAAGGTACTGAGGACACAAAGACAAGAACAGAACAGTCTCCTATCTTCCAACAACTTACAGTACACTGGAAGATATCATTTGCATGTCACATATTAAAAAATAATTTGAAAGGAGAGAAGGAATTCTCAGAAGGGGGATCAGAGAAAGCTTTGGGGAGGAAGCACCATCTGAACTGATCCTTGAAACAAAAAAGGATGCTGAAAAGTGGAGATAAAAACTGAGTGCATCCTAGGCATTGGGGACTTCTATTGCAAATACTGTACCCAGAAGTAGGAGAAAGACTGTTGAATCCAGGGAACTCAGCCCAGTCTGGTTGAAACATAAAGAATCTGAAGGGGAGTGACAGAAAATAAGCCTAGAAAGATACTAGATTGTAATGAGCTGAAGAGTTTTAATTTTATTCTAGAAACAATAGGGAATGTTTTAAACAAGGGTATGGTATGGCCATCCCTGTGCTTAGAAAGATTATTTTGGTACCTATGTGGAAGATAGATTGAAGAGGGGAAAGATTAGAAGGAGTGAAGCCAATTAGAAAGTGATTAAAATAGAGTAGGCAAGAGTTGATGAGGCCCTGAACTAGGGTGGTGGCCATGGGAGTGGAGAGAAAAAGACTGATGTGAGCAATGTTGTTGAGTTAGAAATGACAACTAATTGGAAATGTGGGCCTAAAGGCAAGAGAACAGTCAATGAAGACTTCACTTATGCACCTGGGTGACTCAGAGCATGGTAGTGCTATCTCTTTCTGTTTTCTTTCTTTTTCTCCCCCTCTCTCTTTTCCTTTCCCTCTCTTCTTTTCTGTCTCCCTTACCCTCACTGTCACTGTTCTCTCATGAAGTAATTATCTATATTGTCAGCACTGTAGTCATGCCGGAGAAAAATAGAATAATCAGCTTATATTTGGTGGGACGGGGATAAATAGATGGGGCAAAGGGAATTTTTTTTTCAGGGTTGGAGCTCCAAAGCATTTATTATTTTCTCTATTTCTGCTGTTCCAATTATCTGTGATCCTCTCACCCCCTACCTCATTGTCAATCAATCCATTTTTATAGTACTACTACATATAATGTGCCAAGAATTCTACTAGGTCCTAGTGAGGTAGGGAATTAAGATATGCATGATCCTTTCCTTGCCTGCTAGGTACTCAGAATGTAGCTAAAAAGAAAAGTCATGATATTAAATAGCAATTCAAGACAACAAAACAGAAAATGGCACAAGGAAGAGTATGATTGCTAACTAAATGATACTGAAAGCAAAAGGTATGAATTTGGAGAAGGAAGAGATCATTTTAGGCTAGCCTGCCTAAGACAGTAGGGAGATAATATCAGGGAGAAGATGAGACTCAGTTTCTCCTTTACTCTTTTCTTTTATAGGTCTTCCTTTAACATTGACTTGTTGCCTACAAGTCAATAGTGCCATTTTGTTGTCCCATTTTTCACATTCCTGAACAGACTGAGTGGAGAAAGAAGGTATGGGAAAAGGAGGAGGAGGAGGAGAGGGGGAAGAAAAAGAAAGTGAGAGAGGAAATAAGACTGAGGGAGAAAGAGACAGAGACAGAAATATGAAGAGGCAGAGAGACACAGGGAGAGAGTCAGAGACAGAAGAAAGGATAGACTTTAAAAGAATAACAGACTCAAATACAGCAGAACAAATGCCAACTCCCAGTTACAACTCTGGGATAGGATTGCTTGGTGGAAGCAATACAGACATAAGTCTGCTCTTTACTAGCCAATTCCACTTAACAATCTTCATGATCTGGGTGTACCCATTGCCAGCCAAATTGGCCTTCAATAGCATCCTTGCTCTGGGCTCTATGTCCCTCCCTGGCCAATTCCACTTTAAAAACTTCTCTTGACCAGTTTCTTCCCAATCATAGAGGAAGCAATAGAAAAAGAGAGAGAAAGAGACAAAGAGAGAGAGAGAGAGAGAGAGAGAGAGAGAGAGAGAGAGAGAGAGGTGGTAGTTAGAGAGTGAGAAAGAAATCCTTTCCTTTTTTAATAGTGAACTGGTAGAGATGGAACCCCAAAGGCTATCATGGCACAGAACCCTCTTTCATCACATTCAAAGCAGAGTCCAGAGAAGTCTTCAGTACATAAGTGATAGGGGAATGAAAAGAATACCATTACTGCATGGGCAGTGGAAGTTACCAATTGTGCAGATTGGTGGAGGTGGACAAGGCAAATTCCAAGACTACAGTACCATAAGCCCGCATGCAAAGATTTCAACCACCTTCTTAAGTGGCAGATACCAGTTTTTATTTGATTCTAAACAGAGCCAGGGCATTAGGGAAGTAACTGATAGTTGGGATTCAGAGCACAACTATGTATGGCCTATGAGCTAAGAATAGTGTTTGCATTTTAAAATACAACTTTACTATTATTTTTAAATTATAAACATCATTCTTAGTTTGTGGGCCATACAAAAACAATTGACAGGCCACATCTGGCCAGCAGGTCATAATTTGTAAACCCCTGATCTAGTCCAACTCCCTCATATTACTGTTGAGGAAACTGAGGTACACTGTGGTTGTAACTTGCCCCAGGTCACATAGGTAGGAGCAGAAGCAGGCTTTGAATCTGGGTTTTATATTGTTGGTTGTCATCAAAAGCTTATACGCCTCCCCCATTCTATTCTAGATGTCCTCTTTACGCTGGTCCTTTGACGAGATTCTCTCACCTTCCTCAATATTACTTTATGTGTTTTTTTGGTCTTTGGCTAGGCAATGGGGTTAAGTGACTTGCCCAGGGTCACACAGCTAGTAAGCATTATGTGTCTGAGGCCACATTTGAACTCAGGTCCTCCTGAATCCAGGGCCAGTGCTCTATCCACTGCACCACCAAGCTGCCCCCCAATATTATTTTAAAGACAAGTTGTTGTTATTGGTCCCCTATCCTTGCAGTTTTATGGGTGATAAAACATAGGCCAGAGGAGTTTTATCTGTGTTTCAGTCTACCAGTTTCACAGGTGTAGGAAATGCCTTTTGAGATGCCCCTCTTCTAACACTGCATATCACCAGTTGCTTTATATCATAAAATTTCAGAGAGCTAACTGGGTTACCGAGATGCTACATGATCTATCCAGGGTCATACAGTCAGTATGTGTCAAAAGTATGATTCGAACCCAGGTCTTCCTGACTTCTAGCCCAAGTCCCTCACCATTTGTCCATGACATACATCTCTACCTTTAGTATCTGGGTAAAATATACTTAGCACTGTAAAACCCAGATTCAAAACCTGCATCTGCTACTACTACCTGTATGACCTGGGGCAAGTTACAACCACTGTGCACCTTAGTTTCCTCATCTGTAATACAAGGCATTTGGACTAGATCAGGGGTTGACAAACAAAGGCCTGCTGACCAAATATGGCTGTCACTTGTCTTTGTATGGCCCACAAGCTAAGAATGGTATTTATAATTTTAAAATAACAATAAAATTTGTATTTTAAAATGCAAATACTATTTTTAGCTCACAGACCATATAAAAGCAAATGACAGGTCACATTTGGCCAGTAGGTCATAGTTTGCTGACTCCTGGACTCTGTGCTCTCTAAGGTCCCTTCCATTTCTAAAATCTATGAGCTTATGTATTAATCCTCTTATCTTAAGTTTTTCCCCAAAGTTGACATCTTACAACAAGACCTTCATGGCAAGAGAAAAAAATTCCAGTGTTCCCTTGGAGCTTGAACTGGTCTTTGGTTTTCTATTTCTGTTTCTTACCACCCTTCTATGCAGTAACAACATGTAAGCATAAATCATAGCAGCTAAAAGCCCAAGACAAAACAGTAACACATCCCAGATAAAAAAGGAGCAATTGATCTCCTCAACTCTTCAAACCCAGTAAGGTGATACAAATCCTCCAACAGCCTCAGTGAACAGTAGGAACCCTTCTCCACTCAGGGTTTTCTTATGAGCTCATGTTTTATCCTAATGAAAAAATATCCCTAGATATGGCAGCATTGTGCCTGAAGAATATCTACCTACCAGTATAGAGGTCAGTATCTGTGTACTCATCCACCTTCTTGTGCTGAATAACATAGTCTGAGACTTTGGTTCCGATAGCTGGTTGGACATCCACCCACTCAAGGGAGACCACAGTACTGGAAGGTTCTACTCCAGGGGACAGTCGAAGTCTGGAGTGGAGTGAAAGAAGGAAGATTGCTTGGTTGTTGTCCAAGTTGGCATGACCACCCCAAAATACACTGCTCCTCACCCCCCAGGTTCCAGATCAGGCTACTCTGAAGAGTTCCTAGATAAGATAGGTCACTGTCTGAGAAAGCGGAGATGTTGCAGATTCCCTGACTGGTCATCAAGCTGATGCCTTCCTGTTATGTAAAGAAATTTACAATTCTTGGATGAAACAATGCCCAGGCCAAGTTTTGCCCTTGATTTCTCTGACTTCCACTGTACCGCTCCCCCATCCATGTCCCTGCTCCCCCAAGCTCTCAGACTTTCAGTTAAATATTTACTTATTTAAGAATTAACACACAAGGGGAGAGCTAGACTATGGAGATAAACTCCTTTTACAAAGTGAAGAATCCTTCTGCAAAAGGGATTGGTTCAATAGTTGGAGGGCCCCTGCTCTTAATTAGCCTAGGTTTTCTCATATATACATATATACATATATATATACGGGATCACAATTCCATTATTGCTTTGCAAAAAACAATTTTTAAATCATATTTTGGTCAACCTTTTAGTGATAAGCCTTCCCAATATGGAATAACATGAAGTCCATCACCAGATGTGAAATACTGGCCGCCTTGTTGGTTTGTTAGGTGGGCCCTGCCTTAGTCAGTGGTCTGGCTATCAAAAGACCAGAGCTACCTTGGCATTATCATGAGGGATCAGAGCAGGCCTTTATAGGAGGGGAATATGAATTGTTACCTACTAATGCAGCTGCCCATTGAGCCTTCTCTTATAGCCAACAAAACAGAACAAAACAAAACACTTATCCCTATCAGCAACAAGAACTCATTCAGGATATCTGACGGTTGCTGAGCTCCAAGAAGATGCAGTCAAGAAACTAGGCATCAACTTGAGAAACTACATAGTGGTGCCTGATAACAGAAAGATGATTAGGGGTGGGAGAGTTAGGGATGAAGGTCTGAGCATAGACGATCATCGGGAGGATATCAATGGGCTATACTCACACTGGTTGTGGGAGAGGGCTGCAGTTGGGGAGTCCATTTGCATCAAAGGCATTGAGGTCACACCGGCACCAGTCTTCAATCACATCTCCTTTTCCCGAACACCAATAGGAACTCATCAGTGCACTTTTGAAGGCCTAAAGCAGAGGAGAGAAGAGGTGTTGACAATGATGATGATGATGATGATGATGATGATGATGATGATGATGATGAT